>NC_056733.1:164138821-164200950 GCF_019279795.1 Protopterus annectens
TTGAAAGTTGTTCAGTGTGTATATATATATATATATATATATATATATATATATATATATATATATATATATATATATATATATATATATGTGTGTGTGTGTGTGTATACAATTTCTTAGTGAAGGAAACTATTGTGAGATTTGGGAGAAAGTTGCATTCAGACTAGACACATCGTAATATGGGAGGGGACTTTAATTATGTTTTCATTTGAGAAAGGAAAAGGAAGAGGAGGAGACTGGGGGACTCCTTTGTACATATTTGCAAAAACTCATTGCAGCATTTTCCCTTATGTTTCGGGGAGGCACACATTAAAGAAA
This sequence comes from Protopterus annectens, assembly GCF_019279795.1. Taxonomy (NCBI): domain Eukaryota; kingdom Metazoa; phylum Chordata; order Ceratodontiformes; family Protopteridae; genus Protopterus; species Protopterus annectens. Next base: position 164,139,140 of record NC_056733.1, read on the forward strand.
TGTTTTATTTTCTTCTGGAATTCATTATATATTTTCTGCTGTTAACATTTTTGAGAGCCATGGAGGAATTTTGAAGACCTGTTTTAACATAAAGCTTTGTAGACTTATCTAGAGGAAGGGCATCTCCCTTATATTGAAATAAATAAAAGGCAGCAATTTAAACTATTTCAAAATTATGGAAATATTATGCTATGAAACCTTATTTTCTAGTGGATGTGGAAAGATCATTTTAGTTTGAGATTTGCATATTTTTCTTGGGTGGAGTGGTGTATGTGTTTAAAACAAAAAATAATGGAAACATATAAATGGTGATTGTCTGATGGTAAGCATAAGGATTTGTGTTCATGTACAGGGTTGTTATGTAAGTATTAGGGGTCTGAGCTTAATAATATTCCCAGTGGTATGCTGAAAACTGCTCTTAAGCAACAGTATTGGAAGAAAATGGCTTTATGGCTTTATAAAATGAAATATGGAATGATTGGATAGAAGACGATGTTTTACCAATATTTGTTACAGGTAAACAGAAAGTTTATGTATTGTCTGGTATACTTAAACATGATCAGCAGGTGCCTTTTGGGATTTCTTCCATTCTGGATTATGTTCCAAATAACAGGCTGTGCCCGGAGCACCTCATTTTTCTATACTCTGAGACTTTGGAAGCTTAAATATTGTTGAATTGGAAAAATCATTTACTCTTGGACGTTTTGGTTAGCCCTTCATATGATACATACAATAATATCCCCTGGTCAAAATGGGATTGCTTATTGTTATTATAAGCAGTTAGATAGATGCAACTTAGTATATTAGTGAAGGTATTTAATGAATGGTTCATTCAGTGCATGTGACCAAAGCTTTGAAGTGTTATGTGCCACTTTTAGCTTTAGTTTGAAGAGTATCAATAAAAAAAATCTAGACTCTTGGAGACCAAGCTCCCTATTAAATTGTGAATTTAAACTTTTAGCATACATGATTCAACACAAATTGAAATTACAGCTGTCTATTTTGTTATCTTCTGAAGTTTAGAAAGTTCCAGGATCCTTAGGGATATGGGAATTTCATGGTTTGTGAAAGTATACATGAGAAGGTTTTGTACTAGAGGAAAACAGAAGTTTCTATTTAGATATTGAATACACATTTGAATCTATTAGTCGTGCCTTCCTTAGTCATATTCTTACTAGTCTATAGACTGGGAATAAATTTGCTGTATGTGCAGTATACATTTACAGGAATTCATATGTCAAACCTCTTGTAAATTAATAATCTGAGAAAGAGATTCCCATAAACAGAATGATACAGCAGGGATGTCCCTTCAGAATTTTATTATTTGGAATTCGCTCAAGTCAAGTGGTCTTTTATATTAAGACACAGAAAACTGGCATATTTCTACACCTTCCTCCTACAATGATTTATGTCAATGACATTTTGGTGTGATTTGTACAGATTATTTTGATAGATTTCTATATATATTGATTCATATTCAATACAGTTTATCATGTTTAGAATTGACTATTGATTTTATGAAAAGTACTGGATTTGGTGCTGATAGTGTTATTGATGGTAAATCCTTAACTTGGGTCTTATCAGCTGTAGCATGAGTCACTGTTTTATAGGATGCACATAAAAATGGAAATATTTTTCCATGAGTTTAGATAAAAAAATGTGCTCACAGAAAGATATTTTTCTGGTATATACCTCTACAGAAGTGTGAAAATAAGCTCATGAGTATTTTCTCCTTTGGCTTGTGGGAGAAGAGGTTAAACCTATCAAGAGTGAGATTTTATATGAAAATAATAAAGGTAGCAGATTAGAGATGATTTGACCAAATGTTACACTGGTTTTTTGTGTTTCAAAATTTTTGAAAATAGTAAAGGACCTCTTTTTTCTTCTTATCTGTCAGATTAGTATGCAATGTTAATGGATAAATGGAAACAAAATATTATTTCTCAGTGATTGAGGCCTTGTGATTGAGAAATGAAGGGCCTTTCATTCAAAAGATGAAACATTGGCAAGTTGTTGGGAGGGTGGCCTAATGGTTAAGGTGTTTGCCTTACAAACACAAGGTGCAGTGTTCGAGTGTCACAATGGATAATTCGCTAGGCTTAAAATAGCTCACAATGGCAGTTAGCCTAGTACTAATCTATGAACCTATATTTTTATTGTTGCAGATGGGAAATCTCAATGGGTTGGTATTATATTAAAGACATTCTGTTTTGAACCTGAATATGATCAATTGGATAAAAGCTTAGTGACATGTGAGAATTGTCAGTAGATGAAAATTTTCATTTTGGGGTTGGGGCATACAAGTTGCCAGTTAAAGCTACGTTACATTATAAATTAATGTTTGAAAGATTATGTTATTCTGGGCAATTTAAAACATGCTTATATAATGCAATATGGATGTTTCTTTCTGGAATTATTTACATACCAAAGAATCACAAATATGAATATGTGTTAGTGTTGCTACTCTTGGTTTAATTTGTTTTTGGTACTTTACAGTGTAGAACAGTTCCAAATGAAAAAATATATATTTGGATTTATATTATATGGCATATATGGTGTGCAAGATGTACCAAGGTTTTGCATAACAAATCATGGGATATTGACACTATTTCTATGAAATGTAGCTCTTTTGTGCAATCTTTGGTTTAAGGTTGCATGATTATCTGGATGATGATGGCGTTTGTTCTAATGTGTTGTTATAAATTTATAAAACCCCTACTGTTTTCAATAAGCGTTATTCAATCTTTTACATCTGACTGAGCTGCATCCAACTCAAGCAGATGCGACCCTGTTTAACTTCTCATCCAAAAGGTGGCACATTAGTAGTGCTGTACTCTCAATGCTGCTCTACAGTGTTAGTAATTAGAAAACTAATCTAATCACCCTGCACTAGGAATAGAACCCATAACCTTCTGACTTTTCAGCACCAAAGGCAGATATGCTACCAGTTGAGCGACTAACACTATGCCATTGAACAGCAGATGGTAGATTTTGTGAATGATTTGCAGCTACATGTTTTACAGCCTTTCAGTTATTCTTAGTTCAGCAGCTCTGAGTTTAAGCATTTCCAAATGTATTACCAAACATTGAACATTATTCACTGCAGTTAGTTCATTAAGCTGTATTCTCTATTGGAGTATGAAGATCAAAAGCAACCATACAAATAGAAACTTTTCTAACAGAATAGGAGGTAGATCCAGTAGTATACTGCAGACTTCCAGAATATAAATATATAATAAATTGTTTGTTTTAAAGGCAGTTACTTCATCACTGCCTAGTTAGGTCTAGTTAATAACTTGGAGTGGCGTAGCAAAGCAGTCAACGCCATATAAGCAACAACAAAATCGGAAACTACCATATTTCCCCGAAAATAAGACTGGGTTTTATACTTTTTCCCCTGCCGAAATACGCATTAGGGCTTATAATCAGGGGATGCCTTATTTACCCCCTGTACAACAATCTACATTTACTGGGTGGCTGCAGTGGTGCTTCACAGCAAGAGGTTCTCTGGTTCGATCCTCAGCTGGGGTGCCTTCTGTGTGGAATCTGCATGTCCTCCTTGTGGTCGCGTGGGTTTCCTCCAGGTGCTCCGGTTTCCTCCCACATCCCAAAGACATGGTGTAGGTGGATTGGACATTCTAAATTGGCCCTAGGTGTGAGTGCATGCATGTGTGTGCCTTCTGTGGAAGTTTGGGAGCCGGGCTGGCAACTCAACACCGTAAAAACTCCACTGCCAATCATAAGCGGACCGATGATCTGATGTGGCGACCCCTAACTGGGAAAAAGCCGAAAGAAGAAGAAGACAACAATAGTCATTTATTCATGTACAAAATTGACATTTATTCATGTACAAAAATCAACATTTATTCATGTACACAAATCAACATTTATTCAGGTACACAAATTGATACTTATTTGGTACTTTTCTGTTATTGGGCAACAGTTCTAGGTAACACATTAACAGTTGTGTGAGAATTCTACATAAACAGTGCAACAAACATTTCAACTTCAGAATATCTACACCTTGGCCTTCATAGTGCAATATTTCATGCTTAACAGAAAGAGCAGAAAAATCTCAATACATGTGTATTGGAGGAGGGGAATAAAACAGGTGAATGACACTTTTTGAGTGGTGATGCTTTCTTTCTTCCTTACCCAAACCATAAGATAAGAATGATGGAAAGTCATAAAAATGAAGTCTGGGAACTAGTGGTCTTACTTTGTAATTACCCCTTGATAATGAAATGTTACCTTAATACAATAAAGTAAAAAAAACTGACAAGAGCTTGCTGGCAGCTGAAAGCAAAAGCACTCCATTCTGTTGCCCCGATATTGGAAAAGTTATTCAAATACAGTCATGTCATCTTCTTCTGGAACATTGTCATAAGTCTCCAGCCCCCGAATTCCAGCCTGCATTTCTTGCAACTCCATTTCCTGTAGAACCATTGGTACCAATCTGTCATGCCTAGCAACAGAGCTCTCCTTAAATGAGCACTGCTTGTCCATGTAGCCTGCTCATAGTGCATTGGCAACACAGCTATAAGTGATTTTATCCATGAATTCTTCACCCAAGTCACAACCTCTTCCAGGCTAGGCTTAACAAAGTTTCCACGCTGATTTCTCTCCATTCTATTTTCAATGTAGTCATTGAGTTCCATGCGCAAATGGTCCTTGACTGGCTTGTTTATTGCAATATCAAGAGTCTGGAGATAGGCAATCATTCCTGCGGGAATCATTATTTGATCTATTTTTCTCTGTGCAAGGAAGTTCTTCATGTCTTTAGCATGGTGAGTGCTGGCTGAATCCCAGACTAGCAGACCTCCTTCACTATCTCGCAAAATAAGTGGAAGCATTACATCAACCCACTTTCTTATAACTGCTTGTGTGCATCAGGCTTTTTCATTTTCAGGAATGTAAATGCCTGAAACACATTCAGTCTTATCTTTCTTGTCCATACTAATGATTAGAGGTGGGGTTTTCTTTCCATCTAGATGAATTGCCAAAATACAGGTAACATGTGCACTTTCGTAACCAGTGGAGGGAGTGTAGATTGTGAGGCATCCCTCTGATCAATTGTTGTTTGAGATCCTTGGCTAATAAGTACTGTGGTTTCATCCATAGTAATCATGTTGGAGAGTTGGTATTTAGAAATGTCTATGCCATCAACAAAGGACTTGAATGCAAGTGCACGTTTAATAAATTCAGTATCTTCCAGCTTGAACAGTGTTGTTGGTCTTCTTAGAGATGGTTTATATCACTGAAGGAAGCCATCCAGCCAATGTTGTGATGCTTTGAATTCTTCTGGGGAAATTTCTAACTGTGGCGCCATTGCAAGGGAAAATTCTTGAATATCAGCCCTGCGCACAACCAAAGCCTTTGCTCTGCTGTTAGCAATCCATTCACAGATGACTTCTTCCAGCTAAGGAAATAACGGTTGCCGACTTGATCCAGACTTGCACTTTTTAGCATTTCCTTCGTCATTCTGTTGACTGAGGTTATCGTACGCTGCTCACCATTTTTGGACCATTCGGAGATCCAACTTTTTCTCTTTGCAGAAAGCCATCAGATTCTTTCCCCAGGAGTCCTCCATGATTCCTTTCTTGTACTCGACAGAACAGCTCTTTCTTTCTGCACTCATCTTGTCTGTGGGGGGTTAATTGAAGACTTATGAGACAGAAGTGGCAACACAAAATGGCGACGGTTAAGAAGACACAACCACACCCATTTGTTATCAAGTGCGCACGTTTTACATGCATTGTCTGTACTTTGACCAATCAAAGTACACTTGCCAATGTTTATGGGCCAAGGATCTCAACCATCAAGTGTGAGTGAGGATTAGCATTACAGTAAGAATTGTGCAAGACTCCTGGGCAAAGAATATTATGACTTTTTGCAAGGAGAAGAAGTTGTGTGTCCGAATGGTCCGAAAATGGCAAGCAGAGTATGATAACCTCAACCAACAGGTGTCAGTAATATTATTATTTTATAATTCAACACGTCCATCATGTGTTGTTGACAATCTTAACTAGGGCTTATTTTGGGGGTAGGGCTTAAATCATGGCCTCCCTGGAAAACCATGCTAGGCCTTATTCTCTGGTTAGGTCTTATTTACAGAGAAATACAGTATATCACTAACTAAGACAGGTAATTGACCTTGGCACACATTAAAGCTGTAGCAGACTAAATGAGCAGTTAGATGAATAAGAAGAAGAACAAGAAGACATGGACATTTTTCTTTATATTTTCAAGTTAAAAGATTGATGTGTGCGCTATTGTGCCATAGAGCAGTTCAAAGCTGTTTTCAGTTGCATAATCAAATTGTGACAAGGGAGTGTATGATTAAAGGAATTGAGCTGACATTCTCATTGAAGTGGGAGTGCTGGATGGATGTTGATTCAAGAGGATATGGCAAAGTTTGAAGGGAAGAAAAAGAAAAACATCTGTTAGTCACAATGTGTGAATAAAAAAGAATATGTTTCACTGTATGCGGTGCAGAAAAAGAGAATAACAGAACCATTAAACCTGTATTACTCTTTTTGCTCCCTTTGCTTTCTAAATAATATTGCTGACAGGTGAATTCAGTTACAAAGCTATTGCTCTTTTAAATATAGATAGACCTTACAAATGTTTTATTACTTCAGTCTGAAGTAAATAGGTTTGAAGAAAGTTTATAAAGTCAGGTGCATATCCACGAGCATGTTTTAGAATAATTTACTATGGCAAAATATTAGTGCAATGGTATTTGAACTGAATATAATTGAAAATTACTAAACGGCATAAACCAGATTTAGCAAATGGTTATTAATTTTAATATCATTAGAAATGGACAAAGTTTCTTAAGGAGCTCTCCAGGCAAGAAATGAAAATACTGGTAAAGGAAATTTTTTGTTGTATTATATATTGCTGCTTATTAGCTCTTTTATTTAGAGTATTTGAAATAATAATAATGTAAATTCTAGTTATTCATATAAATAATCACTGATGATTATCATTTGATTTTCTGGAATTGATTCTTGACCACAACTGAATTTTGCAAAGTACATTGCCTATCTGTTGTGGATTCTAAAAGGTATGAAAAAAAAATGAGAGTTTACAATCCATTAGAACTGGATTTAACACTTTCTAAGAAAGTGCAAGTATGAAGGTAGAAGAGCTGTACGGCAAATGGATTACAATTTGGGAACACATCTAGATGGTCTATGTTAATCCAGAGTTTCTAGAACATATGCAGTTAAGTATCTGTGGTGACTTAAGCACTAAAAAGTATTAATAATGTGAAAACAGGTATAATGAGATTTGACATGCTATCACAAATGGGAAGCCAGACAAATTTTCTTCAGTTTATTTTAATGTATGATGCCATTATGTGTAAGAAATAGCATATAGTAAAACCGTTTGGTGCCATATGTGGTAACAACCACAACAATGCTGTTTTGAGAAATTTATTTTGATAGTTATAGATGTAAATGAAATAGCTGCTGAACACAATTGTAATTAAGCCATTGAACTATAGATTTCAAACTATATTAATTCACTGTTTTTTTCATCCATAATTTTATTGGGATTCAAGAAAGAACGTACAAGGATGTGTTATATTTTCTCATACAGAAAACAAATCAATCATAGAAGCCTTTTACTTTTTATAACATTTCATTGATAAAGATGAGGGTTAAGAAAAGGAAGCATTTACATTCTGTATAGACAGTCTTAATTAAAATCAGGAAAAGAGACAATGGATGTGATCCATGATCTATATTGTAGGAAATAGACAACAGTTCATATTTCAAATAAAGATAACTGCACATAAATATTTAAAATTTAAAAGGCATTAAGGTAAGACTGTAAATTAGCTAAATGGTTATTCCTTATAAGGATAAAATTATTAAAAATTTTAAAAGTAATATAGATTCACAGAGAGACAGATGTGAAAAGTGGCCATTATTAGCCTTTGCTAATCTGGTAATATTATCTTCAAATTTTTCTGGCATAAAATGTCTATTACAATTTCAGATAAGATTTTTAACTTAAATCATAAAAAGCTCAATCACATTGCATTCAGTAAATGAAAAATAAAACAAAATATAACCTATAATTAAGAAACGAAAAAGTTGAGTAAGTAGTTACCATCAAATACTTAGGACTACACTTTTCTACAAATACTAGCTGAAAAGCAAGTGTGGATATTTGAAAGTGCAAATGAAGAAAAGCATTAAGGCATTGTATAGATATGAAAATGTGTACTGCAGTAAAAGGATTCATTCAGTGATAACTGTAATCAAGATAAAGGAGTTGAGATATATATTAGAACATGGTAGAAGCATCTGGAGTCAGGGTCACATAAAATCCTTATAATTACTGAAATCATTACCTACCATCTGTTTAAGATACGAGAATTAAATCTTAAATTCCTCACCAAATGTAAATTAGTTTAAAATAAAAATATAAAATCTGATGTGAGAATAAATGTGGCCACTGAAGAGTGAGCAACAATAATGCACAGGTCCACTACATTGTTGAAATGACTCATTAAGATCCAATGAAATATGACCTCAAACTATACAATGGAGGCTGTTTCAAACAGAAAGCCAAAATGCCTATCAATAATCAATGAAACAAACAAGCAAAAGGAAATACTTTTGAAAAGAAAAAAAAGCTTTTCTGTATTTCCCATATCAAGTCAAAAGAAACAAGTATTGTAGTTAAAATCAAGAGAAAAAAGAACCATTTGGACAAAAATGTCTCAATCAGAATCAATGAAACTATAAATCTCTAAAATGGTTTTACTTTATTTATTTATTTTATTTACTTATTTCTCAATTTATTTTTGAAATTGTGATACTTGCAAAAGCCTCATTGAATAAAAGATGTAAAATGAATATTAAAGAAGAAAAAAAAAGTCTGTACTACACCCAAGTGCAACAAAATTTTTCAATGCTTAAATTAAAATATGGTTTACAAGTTTTACACTAAGTTATCGAGAATCTATCTAGCCAATCAATTACAATGGATTTAACATTATCAGAAATTTCAAAATGAATAGACCTTTAAAGGGAATATCAAATCATAAAGAAAAATGTATAATCTTGAGGAAAGCATTGCTAATCACATCAAAGACTTAAATAACATTAATGTAATAAATAAATAAATAAATACATTGAACCCTGAAGCAGAAGAAATAACATCTTAATTAGAAAATTACCAGAAAAGTGTGATCATCCAAGCTCAATAAATCAAGTCCAACACATTTTGCAACTCAACTAGGACAGATATCCTCAGGAAAATGAATAAATAAAAGTATAATGACACCACATAGACTGACAGAAGCACAAAACACTGCCACTTCTAGATAAATATACATAAAATACTAAATTATCAGGATGTGTTAGCTATAATGAAGGAAACAAAACTAAAAACAGACTTTGGAATAAAAATAATTATACTTTCTACAAATGGCATGTCCTGCCAAAATGTAATCATCATACAATGAAAATAGATACCAAGTCTCTCCTCTGAAAAAAAAAAAGCACAACAAATATTTGCAAAATTATTTGATTTCAAACTGGCTTGAGAGCATGGACAAAATAAAGAAATGTCTTTCAAAGAATTTAATCTAAATATCTCAGTAGGTAGTACAGTGTTTTTATATTGGATGACCAATATTGTGTATCTTATATACTGACATACAAAAAGAAATGTTATATATTTCACGAGATATAAAATGATTAGTAAAAATATAACAATAATAAAATTTCACTTTCAGTACTATAAGTAAACATATTATATAATCTAATTAAATAGGTCTGACATATTAAAAATATTTATCAAAAGAGAATGACACTAATGCATGTAGACAGTACATTGTGCTACTAAATTATACTACCCGTGACACTTTGCCAAATTGAAGCGATTCATCTAAAATTATACTGTTGCAGTGAAAGAACCCTCTTTTGCATAACACTACATAAAGATACAAATTGTAACATCAAGAGCAAGTTGACCTATTTGAATAAGTATATTGATAGACAACCACTTATACATTAAATAACTAAATAAATCAAGGTTCCACAACCGCAGTACCAAACACAGCTCAATAAGAGACACCAAGTTGTTTTAGCGCTTTCATTCACATTTAATGACCAGTGAACTTCTTCAGAAACAACTTTACCATTCATCTCATTCATTAAATACAACCCAAATTAACATAATTAATTAGTTAATTAATAAACTTGAAAATTTAAAGACACATTAACACATGTAATAAAAACTTAAATGCTACTGTATCAAAATACATTAATCTTAAAAATGTAAGAAAACTAATGACATAGCTAAGAATACATTTCTAAAAAACATTTCATGTTTATGGTCTCGTTGAGACCAGGAAATTTATCTGCACCCAAATAAATTTGCCAAAAAGATTCTTTACATTCCAACAATAATTTAAGGTTTCCACCAAAAATGTAATTGTCTACACTATCTAATACTGCAAAATTAAACTTTTTGAAATCACTGCAGCACATTGAGTGCTTGGCTAGTGCATTGTTAGAATCTTTCTTTTTGATAGCCAAAACATGTTCGCTAATTCTGATTTTTAAAGTTCTAGTGGTCATACCTATATAATAACTAGGACATGTTTGACACTGAGCTATGTAAACAATCATGGAACTGTGACAAGTATAGTATTGTTTTGACCAATAAGTAATACGTAAATGCTGAAAGTGTATAAATGATGAATTGGTGACATGTCTACATTGTTTACAACTATGACAAGAATATGTACCTTTAGCCCTAATAACATCTGTATTCCTCTTGTTACCAATATATTCTTTCCTTTCTAGTATAGTTTTCAAGTTAACTACCCTTTTAAAGGTAAAAAATGGTTTGTGACCTATAATTTTAGTAAGATCTTGATTACCTAATATAATTTTCCAATTGTTTTCTATGATTTCTTTTATTACCCACATTTCATTACATATGGGCAATATAAAGGCCCCAACAAATTCTTTGTTATTGGTATCATTAGAAAGGGTTTTAGGCAAACCACGAGTCAAAATAGGTCCTGCTTTGTTGTCTCAAGTGCCAAAACTTCTTGTTCAATATTCTGAAGCCATGATCTATTATACTCCCTATTTAGAAAAACCCTTAAATTACTCATTTCCATGAAAAAAACTTCTTCATCAGAAGTTAACCTACTCAAACGGATGTATTGTCCCTTCACTACTCCTTTCTTCATATGAAAGGGATGTATGCTGTTCCTGTGCAAGTATTGATTGGCAAATGTAGGTTTCCTATATATAGCACTACTGAACTTGTTTGATGTATTGTCATAACTAATTTGTAAATCTAGAAAGTTAATTTTCTTTCCAAAATCACCAATAGAAAATTTCAGACAGTCAGTGGTACTGTTTAGATATTCTACAAAACTTTTGAATTCATTAAGAGATCCGTTCCAAATAAAAAACAAATCATCTATGTAACGAGTGTAAAATAATATTTTGTTACTATATATGCAATTTTCCAAATGTGTATTTTCCCACTGGGCCATGAACAAATTTGCATAAGCCGGAGCTACCCGTGCTCCCATGGCCACACCGGAAATTTGTTTATATAAACACTCATTAAACCTAAAAAAATTACTCTCTAAAACAAATTCCATGAGCGTACATAAAGTGTTAACTTTAGTACTAGTGAAATTTGTATGAGAAGTTAAATATTGCCTCAAATAATCAATGCCTAACTCATGATCTATACAAGTGTATAGGGACTGAACATCCAATGATGCCATAACTAGTTCTGGTACAGAAGGTTGAAAATTTTTCAGTTGTTCCAACAGATGCCAAGAATCCTTTAGATAATATTTAGATTTTTGAACAAGAGGATTGAGAATATAATCAAGCCAAATAGAAATGTTCTCTGTCTTATATTTGGCAGCTGAAATGATAGGCCTAAAGGGGGGGGTCAGTGAGATTTTTCTGTAGTTTGGGTATACCAAACATATTCCCCATTCTGGGAAATTCAACTAGTAAATATGTGTAGGTGTTGTAATCAATCTCTTCCTGACTGAACATGTCAAATAAAATAGTATCCAACCTTAGAAAAATATTTTGAACCTCTTTAGTGTCAACTTTTAAATAAGTATTAGTATCTTTTAAAAGTTCTTCCATATTGTTAATGTAATGAGAATTCTTCATAATTACTATTTTGCCCCCCTTATCTGCCTTCATTACTCTTACATCTTTATTTTCCTTCAGTTTTTTTAGTGCATTTCTCTCTGACAGTGTCAGATTGTTAGAATTATTCACTAAAGGTATTTTTCTAATGGCATCTTCACCTGCATTCTGGAAAACCTGAAGTGTACCAACTAGTGGTGGATTATAGGTACTAGCTTTTTTAGGACCTACTTGTGTAGGACAACTAATAATGTCCTGCATAATGTATTTAAGATTTAACTTTCTCAATGTTAACCTAAAATCAATAATAGTTTTGACTTTATTAAGGTTGTTCGAAGGAATAAAGGACAAGCCTTTTTTCAAAAGATTAGTAGTGTCTATAGAGATCTCTGTACCAGATATATTGTGTATCTCTATTTCAAACTGGTTTACATTATTAACATCTACCATCTTTTCTTGTTCCTCAGTCTGCCTTTTGGCTTGTTCTGAACCACCTTGGTCCAAGTCGGCCCTCTTTTGTTGCCTTGTTTGTCTACTAAAAAAGGGCCCCCATTAGCAGTACTTTCAACATTTCTATTATCATTTACAGTACTTGTATCAGTGAAAACTTCATTATTATCAATGTGTAAATTATTGTCTGTATTACTGTTAGAATCAACATTCTCTTCATTGACTAGTGTGGAATCACTAGCCTCACTAGAATGTGTAGGCTTAGCAGCAACACTCTGTAAATTATTATCCGTTGAATTAACATGTGAAACATTTTTATTATAATACTTTGGTCGATTATTGTCTCTAACAGTGTCTCTGTCATTGTCTTTAACAAGACTATAAGCTGTATTATTCGCATAAGCCATGATGTCTCTTTTCAGCTTCTTCTGTTTTCTCAGAATAATTGTCGCTCGTTGCCTATCTGCTCTTGAAGTAATACTAGCATAAAGATTTGATAGAGCAGGAAAGCACGAGAAATTTTTGATTTTTTTATCTAAATCAGTCATTTCTGTCTTTAAAATGTTCAACTGTTTGGTGTAGTGATTAATTAAAGAGACCATGAGCCTTACACCAAAGTCATTGAATAGTTCCGTTAGCTCTTTGAAAAATACATCCTCAGCAGACACTGAATTCGGAAATTTACCATAGCGTAACCCTTGCGGAACACATCTACGCTGTACGCACTCAGAGAGATAACATATCTCTAAGTCAATCGTTACAAACTTGAAAGTCAGTTTTTCCAGCTCGTAAATATTAGATTTACACATTCTGTGATTCTGATAGTCTGAATTAACAACAGTACTTACTGAATCAACTGTTTCAACTTCTTGAATGTTGGAAAAAGGATTCTCCATTGTTTTAGCAATGTAGTCCACCACACTACTCGGACCCACGAAAGGAACGTCAGTCAACTCTGCTCCACTTCCGTTATCCTGTGTGCTGGCAAAATTTGCTGTACCATGCGTGTTTGAAATTTGACCTCCTCCACCGTGCAGCGAAACGCCTGGTTTAGAAACACAATCAATGCCTTTTTTGATCGCTGTAGTAATAACTTCGGTGAGCTGCTCTGTAAATTGAGCAAACCCCTCAGGAACTGGATGAACGGACATATCCATAAGATTGTCTTGTGACATATTGAAACTGACGAAAAGACCACAAGATGTAGAACCAAAAATCAAAAACTTGAATTCACAAAAGGAGCAAGACAGAAACCAAATAAATCAAGGTTCCACAACTGCAGTACCAAACACAGCTCAATAAGAGACACCAAGTTGTTTTAGCGCTTTCATTCACATTTAATGACCAGTGAACTTCTTCAGAAACAACTTTACCATTCATCTCATTCATTAAATACAACCCAAATTAACATAATTAATTAGTTAATTAATAAACTTGAAAATTTAAAGACACATTAACACATGTAATAAAAACTTAAATGCTACTGTATCAAAATACATTAATCTTAAAAATGTAAGAAAACTAATGACATAGCTAAGAATACATTTCTAAAAAACATTTCATGTTTATGGTCTCGTTGAGACCAGGAAATTTATCTGCACCCAAATAAATTTGCCAAAAAGATTCTTTACATTCCAACAATAATTTAAGGTTTCCACCAAAAATGTAATTGTCTACACTATCTAATACTGCAAAATTAAACTTTATTAGATAGTGTAGACAATTACATTTTTGGTGGAAATTAGGTGGAAGGTTAATGTATTTTGATACAGTAGCATTTAAGTTTTTATTTAGAAATTAGGTGGAAGATTAATGTATTTTGATACAGTAGCATTTAAGTTTTTATTACATGTGTTAATGTGTCTTTAAATTTTCAAGTTTATTAATTAACTAATTAATTATGTTAATTTGGGTTGTATTTAATGAATGAGATGAATGGTAAAGTTGTTTCTGAAGAAGTTCACTGGTCATTAAATGTGAATGAAAGCGCTAAAACAACTTGGTGTCTCTTATTGAGCTGTGTTTGGTACTGCAGTTGTGGAACCTTGATTTATTTGGTTTCTGTCTTGCTTCTTTTGTGAATTCAAGTTTTTGACTTTTGGTTCTACATCTTGTGGTCTTTTCGTCAGTTTCAATATGTCACAAGACAATCTTATGGATATGTCCGTTCATCCAGTTCCTGAGGGGTTTGCTCAATTTACAGAGCAGCTCACCGAGGTTATTACTACAGCGATTAAAAAAGGCATTGATGGTGTTTCTAAACCTGGCGTTTCGCTGCACGGTGGAGGAGGTCAAATTTCAAACTCGCATGGTACAGCAAATTTTGCCAGCACACAGGATAACGGAAGTGGAGCAGAGTCGACTGACGTTCCTTTCGTGGGTCCGAGTAGTGTGGTGGACTACATTGCTAAAACAATGGAGAATCCTTTTTCTAACATTCAAGAAGTTGAAACAGTTGATTCAGTAAGTACTGTTGTTAATTCAGACTATCAGAATCACAGAATGTGTAAATCTAATATTTATGAGCTGGAAAAACTGACTTTCAAGTTTGTAACGATTGACTTAGAGATATGTTATCTCTCTGAGTGCGTACAGCATAGATGTGTTCCGCAAGGGTTACGCTATGGTAAATTTCCGAATTCAGTGCCTGCTGAGGATGTATTTTTCAAAGAGCTAACGGAACTATTCAATGACTTTGGTGTAAGGCTCATGGTCTCTTTAATTAATCACTACACCAAACAGTTGAACATTTTAAAGACAGAAATGACTGATTTAGATAAAAAAATCAAAAATTTCTCGTGCTTTCCTGCTCTATCAAATCTTTATGCTAGTATTACTTCAAGAGCAGATAGGCAACGAGCGACAATTATTCTGAGAAAACAGAAGAAGCTGAAAAGAGACATCATGGCTTATGCGAATAATACAGCTTATAGTCTTGTTAAAGACAATGACAGAGACACTGTTAGAGACAATAATCGACCAAAGTATTATAATAAAAATGTTTCACATGTTAATTCAACGGATAATAATTTACAGAGTGTTGCTGCTAAGCCTACACATTCTAGTGAGGCTAGTGATTCCACACTAGTCAATGAAGAGAATGTTGATTCTAACAGTAATACAGACAATAATTTACACATTGATAATAATGAAGTTTTCACTGATACAAGTACTGTAAATGATAATAGAAATGTTGAAAGTACTGCTAATGGGGGCCCTTTTTTTAGTAGACAAACAAGGCAACAAAAGAGGGCCGACTTGGACCAAGGTGGTTCAGAACAAGCCAAAAGGCAGACTGAGGAACAAGAAAAGATGGTAGATGTTAATAATGTAAACCAGTTTGAAATAGAGATACACAATATATCTGGTACAGAGATCTCTATAGACACTACTAATCTTTTGAAAAAAGGCTTGTCCTTTATTCCTTCGAACAACCTTAATAAAGTCAAAACTATTATTGATTTTAGGTTAACATTGAGAAAGTTAAATCTTAAATACATTATGCAGGACATTATTAGTTGTCCTACACAAGTAGGTCCTAAAAAAGCTAGTACCTATAATCCACCACTAGTTGGTACACTTCAGGTTTTCCAGAATGCAGGTGAAGATGCCATTAGAAAAATACCTTTAGTGAATAATTCTAACAATCTGACACTGTCAGAGAGAAATGCACTAAAAGAACTGAAGGAAAATAAAGATGTAAGAGTAATGAAGGCAGATAAGGGGGGCAAAATAGTAATTATGAAGAATTCTCATTACATTAACAATATGGAAGAACTTTTAAAAGATACTAATACTTATTTAAAAGTTGACACCAAAGAGGTTCAAAATAATTTTCTAAGGTTGGATACTATTTTATTTGACATGTTCAGTCAGGAAGAGATTGATTACAACACCTACACATATTTACTAGTTGAATTTCCCAGAATGGGGAATATGTTTGGTATACCCAAACTACAGAAAAATCTCACTGACCCCCCCTTTAGGCCTATCATTTCAGCTGCCAAATATAAGACAGAGAACATTTCTATTTGGCTTGATTATATTCTCAATCCTCTTGTTCAAAAATCTAAATATTATCTAAAGGATTCTTGGCATCTGTTGGAACAACTGAAAAATTTTCAACCTTCTGTACCAGAACTAGTTATGGCATCATTGGATGTTCAGTCCCTATACACTTGTATAGATCATGAGTTAGGCATTGATTATTTGAGGCAATATTTAACTTCTCATACAAATTTCACTAGTACTAAAGTTAACACTTTATGTACGCCATGGAATTTGTTTTAGAGAGTAATTTTTTTAGGTTTAATGAGTGTTTATATAAACAAATTTCCGGTGTGGCCATGGGAGCACGGGTAGCTCCGGCTTATGCAAATTTGTTCATGGCCCAGTGGGAAAATACACATTTGGAAAATTGCATATATAGTAACAAAATATTATTTTACACTCGTTACATAGATGATTTGTTTTTTATTTGGAACGGATCTCTTAATGAATTCAAAAGTTTTGTAGAATATCTAAACAGTACCACTGACTGTCTGAAATTTTCTATTGGTGATTTTGGAAAGAAAATTAACTTTCTAGATTTACAAATTAGTTATGACAATACATCAAACAAGTTCAGTAGTGCTATATATAGGAAACCTACATTTGCCAATCAATACTTGCACAGGAACAGCATACATCCCTTTCATATGAAGAAAGGAGTAGTGAAGGGACAATACATCCGTTTGAGTAGGTTAACTTCTGATGAAGAAGTTTTTTTCATGGAAATGAGTAATTTAAGGGTTTTTTTTCTAAATAGGGGGTATGATACATCATGGCTTCAGAATATTGAACAAGAAGTTTTGGCACTTCGAGACAACAAAGCAGGACCTATTTTGACTCGTGGTTTGCCTAAAACCCTTTCTAATGATACCAATAACAAAGAATTTGTTGGGGCCTTTATATTGCCCATATGTAATGAAATGTGGGTAATAAAAGAAATCATAGAAAACAATTGGAAAATTATATTAGGTAATCAAGATCTTACTAAAATTATAGGTCACAAACCATTTTTTACCTTTAAAAGGGTAGTTAACTTGAAAACTATACTAGAAAGGAAAGAATATATTGGTAACAAGAGGAATACAGATGTTATTAGGGCTAAAGGTACATATTCTTGTCATAGTTGTAAACAATGTAGACATGTCACAAATTCATCATTTATACACTTTCAGCATTTACGTATTACTTATTGGTCAAAACAATACTATACTTGTCACAGTTCCATGATTGTTTACATAGCTCAGTGTCAAACATGTCCTAGTTATTATATAGGTATGACCACTAGAACTTTAAAAATCAGAATTAGTGAACATGTTTTGGCTATCAAAAAGAAAGATTCTAACAATGCACTAGCCAAGCACTCAATGTGCTGCAGTGATTTCAAAAAGTTTAATTTTGCAGTATTAGATAGTGTAGACAATTACATTTTTGGTGGAAACCTTAAATTATTGTTGGAATGTAAAGAATCTTTTTGGCAAATTTATTTGGGTGCAGATAAATTTCCTGGTCTCAACGAGACCATAAACATGAAATGTTTTTTAGAAATGTATTCTTAGCTATGTCATTAGTTTTCTTACATTTTTAAGATTAATGTATTTTGATACAGTAGCATTTAAGTTTTTATTACATGTGTTAATGTGTCTTTAAATTTTCAAGTTTATTAATTAACTAATTAATTATGTTAATTTGGGTTGTATTTAATGAATGAGATGAATGGTAAAGTTGTTTCTGAAGAGTTCACTTAGTTCACTGGTCATTAAATGTGAATGAAAGCGCTAAAACAACTTGGTGTCTCTTATTGAGCTGTGTTTGGTACTGCAGTTGTGGAACCTTGATTTATTTGGTTTCTGTCTTGCTCCTTTTGTGACATTAAATAACTAATTGGACTGCAATGACTATACAAGTAAAACATAGAAATCATAAATAAAATCTTTCTTAGTTTTGCCAAATGAATACAGAGTAACTATGTTACTATGTAGAATGCTATTAATAGGGTGTGAATAAAAAATGGGACGATATCAGCAATAGTTTTGAAAAGAAAGGACAATGAAAGAAAGCACATTTCCTTATTGAACCGTACCACCTGTCAAAGTTATATTGGCTCTAACCTTAATTTTCAGGGATGTCAAATCCGAATTGTTTGTGGGAGCTAGTTCCGTGTGTCTGGTAATAGACAGTTGAAAGAATACCACTCTGCTTCTTTTACAAGTGTCTAAGATATACCCAGAGTAAGATCTCTTGAATTTTCAGGCTGTCAGTGTAACATGTCTATTGCTTGGTGTTTTGGAGGTGATTTACATATATTCTATTTTTATTTTCAATGCTTTGGTTCATTGTTTATTTATTTATTTACATTTGTTGACCGGGAGTGTCTGACTGGACGTAGGTCCATTTTCAGCGGAGGCCTGGGGACAAAAGCTCCACAGTTAAAATAAACAGACAGTAGTTACATTGGATTACAGAGTGATTAACAATATAACTTAGCAATTACTTAAAACATATTTACAGATGAAGAACATAGTACATCAGTAGACAACTAGAATCTTTATCTGTGAAGTACATAACAGACATTAACAAATGTTACAATAAGAAGTTCCTGCTGTATAATAAGTACTAGGCTTATGAGCAACTGAGCTTGCTATAATCAAGGTAGTTAGTGGAGTGGAAAGAAAGGTAGTGGTTGGATGGGGTGGGTGATTTTAGAGTGTGAGTTGTAAGGGCATAGCCAGCATGTTTTTAGGTGCGCTTTTAGTAAAGTTTTGAAGTGGGTGCATGATGGTATGGAGGTAATTGTGAGTGGGAGGGAGTTCCATAATTTGGCTATGGTGCAAGAGAATAGTGATTCACCAGCAGAGTTATTGGCTTTAGTGATCTGCAAGTGATTTTTGTTGCTGGATCTTAGTGGTCTGGTGGTGCGATATGGTTGGAGTAGATTCTGGAGGGATGGGACATTTAGTGGATGGTTTACTAGTTTGTGGGCGAGTGAGAGTTGATACCATTGAAGGAGGTGAGGGAGTTCAAGCCATCCCGGTTCAGCAAGTGAGAGACACTGGTGACTACGGTCGGATGCCCCTGTGGCAAATTTGGCAATTTTATTGTAGCAGGTCTCTAGCTTGTTTAGATCGCATTGCCTTAGGTTGGTATATATTGGAGAGGCATAACATAGGGTGGAGATAAGGTGGGAATTTGCTATTGAAATCTTTGCTGCTTTGGTGAGAAGTTGCTTTTTCTTTATAATGCTCCTAGCTTTTTGTGGACTTTTTTTATGGTTATGTAAATGTCAAATTTTAGTTTATTGTCTATTTCCACTCCTAGCAATTTGGTGTGTTCAGTTGGGTATATAGTGGTGTTGTCTTTTGCTGCGATGTTAAAGTGAGAGTTGTTTTGAGTATGTTTGGTGGGTTGGAAGATGAGTAGTTTAGTTTTGCTTGGGTTTAGTATTAATTGGGCATCGGATAACCAGGTTTCAACAGAGGAAAAGGCTTCCTGTGTGACTTTTTGCAGTTTGGGTAGGGACTGGGCTGAGCAGATGATGGTTGAGTCATCCTTGTATTGTATGAGTGTGCCATGTTTGGTGGCAGAGGCTAGATTATTGGTGAAAACAGAAAAGAGTAGGGGCCCAAGGATGGATCCTTGGGGAATCCCTGTAGAGACAGGTAGTTGGGGAGATATGTAATTCTGCCATACAATGGACTGTTGGCGGTCAGACAGGTAACTCTGAAACCAGTTGGTGACTGACTGAGAGTAGGATAGGTTATTGAGGACAGAGATAAGTTGTTTGTGTGGGACCATGTCAAATGCTTTAGATAGGTCTAGGAAAGTAGCAGAGGAGAGATAGCCATTGTTTTTATGCTGAATGGTAGTGTTAGTAAAGGAGAGTAAGGCAGTGGTGGTGCTATGGTTTGGTCGGAAACCATGCTGAGTATTGGAAAGGAGGTTGTTAGTAAGGAGGTAGTCTGAGACCTGAGAGTGTATGCATCTCTCTAGTATTTTGGAGAGTGGAGAGAGAATAGCTATGGGGTGGTAATTGGTTAGTTCTGTGGAGGGTCTGCCTTTGTGGAGGGGAATTATATGTGATACTTTCCACAGTGTGGGAACGTAACTTTCTGACAGAGATCGGTTAATCAAGATGGATACTGGGTAGGCAAGAGCATCAGCTGCGATTTGTAGGTATTCACTTGGGAGATTGTCTGCTGCTAATTTGGTGAGCTTAAGTTTAGTTAAGAGTTTTTTTATGTTGGAGATAGGTACAGGAGAAAAAGAAAAGGCGGTGGGGAGATTACTAGTTGAAGGTGTGGGTTGGAGGGGAGGGGGGTTGTGTTGTTTAGCTAGTGATAGTATGGTTTGTGTGAAGTGTGTGTTGAATGAGGTAGCAATATTTTCTGAGGAGTGAGGGATGTTAGGAGGAGGGGTACTGACTTTACCTGGGTGGAGGATGGAGTTTATGGAGGACCAGAATTGTTTGGGGCTGTGTTGGGAGGAGTCTAGGGCAAACTGGTAGTATTGGAATTTGTCCTGTTTTATTAGCTTTTTGACTCTATTGAGTAGTTCTATTAATTTCTGTCTAGTTGAGGCGGTTTTGGTTTTGCGCCAGTGCTCCCAGACTTTATCCCTGTTTTTCATTTCTGACTTAGTGGTTTTCTGTAACCATGGGGAGGGTTGTGGTTTAATTCTGGAAAATCTTATGGGGGCATGGTAATTAAGGATGATCAGGAAGGTAGTATTAAAAAATTCAACTACGTCATCAAGACTGAGGTACTTTAGAGGATGCCAGTTACATTCTTTGAGGGATGAGATGAATGTGAGTGGGTTAAAGTTTAGTTTTTTACATATTTGATGGTAGATGACAGGTTTAGCTTGGTATAGGTATTTGTTGAGTATGAATGTTGGGGAGTGACCACTGAGGCATTGTATTAAACAAATGAAGAAGTGTTATTCTTAGTTTTGATAGTAAACCTAAAAAATTGTGCATTTAGACTTTTAAAAGTGCAGTCATGGAGCAGATTGCAAAAAATATATATATTTACTAATGAGTAAAATACACCTACAAATTCTAGGAATTAAAAGACAGGTTGAAAAATATGTTAACACATAAGATACAAAATAAATGATTTATGATTATTTTATGGTGGTAGATTAGTGTACTGAAGTTATAGTATGCAAAAATCGTTACCACCACCATCATCTTCAAACCATTCTTGCCATTTCTACATGGTGTCAGGGTGTCAACTTTTGCCACATCTCTTGATTGAGAAACACTTTCTAACCCTCACTAGTTTTGTTTGTGACACTTTGCATGTTTTATTGGTCATTTGTTGTCTTTTCATGCTGCCATGTTGGAGACCCAGGGGGATCCATTAATGGATTTGAGTGTTCATACTATTTCAGGAACTCCAGAGCAGAGTTTGACACATGTCCTATTAAAAACTTTTGGTGACATACAAAAATCCTTACAGCTTTTGGTAAAGGAGCATTCCAGAGAGGAGCCTGTTTGTTTCGGATCGGATGATGAGACAGAGACTGTCATTGAGGTGAACACCAGATGACAAAGTGCAACTTTCTTGAAGAAAAATGGCATGCAGGAGGAAAGGGCTGAAAAGCCATCCACAACCTATGCAAACATTGCTATAGTTCTCAATAACTGTTAATCCTTTCACCAACACCAAAAGGTTAGTAGATCCAGGGGAAATGACTTTGTACAGGGAACAGTGTGTGACAGCCTTAACAAACTGCTTAAAAAATATAAAAGTTTGGACATTGAAAATAAATATTTTCACAAGTGTATCGAGCTTGGTATAGTGCCAAAAGGCTTAAGGTTTTACTGTAAGGAACACCACATACTACTTTAAGGATATATATACTTGTGGCCCCAAAGTGGTAGTTTACTTGGCACTGTGCAACTCATGTCCATGTTTTTATATTTGAAAAATGGAGAGAAAACTCTGGCAGAGAATATATGAGCATGAGTATGCCATTAAAAGACACAATATGAATAATGCCCTAGCAAAGCACACTAGCAGTAATGAGGGGCATTTTTTCTATTTTATGGCCATAGACCATGTTGTTATTGAAGACAATAAACCATAGGGGCTGATTTTAGAGATTAGTTAACTCAAATGGCAGATTTGTCTGCAGGCTGATAGTTGGCCAGGCATAAATGAGAGAAGTTATATTTCCCTAATATTAAAGTTGAAGGCACTTGAAAGGATAAAAGTGTCAAATAATTTAAGTAAATCAAAGTGCAAAGGAGAGTCAGGAATTAGGCCAGTGGGGTACTTCCATAAACGCAGACATTTAGGGATGATTTTCAGCTTTAAACATTTCCTAAGGTACGCATTCTCTAATTGCAATTTTTTACATCTCATCAGCTTTTTATCAAATTCATTCAGCTTACCCTCTGTGGAAGAAGCTGTTTGTTCCTTGGTAGCTGAGAATGAAATAGTAGTCCAACCAGTCCTGCAGTTGTGGAATATCCTTCCATAATGGACATGCAGTTACATCAATGTTATTGCTCACAACAAGCCTACCTTCTGGCCTATTCATACTATTTGCTGAATGCTGTGACAGGTTTCCGTTTGAGAATCAAGACGGTTCACCCTAGTGTGGATGTCCAGTGGTGGCTAGGCATAACTGCATATTAACAAAGTCTATTGATGGAGCTCCTCCCAGTGGTTTAATAATTGCACTAGGTCCCAAAACACTAGGCTCTCCCAAACTTTGCACTATATCCATTGATACTGGGGTGGCTAATCTGTTAGCTAAGGGCATGACTTTTGTGCCAACGAAATCTTTCACACATACATATACATAATATGTTTAAATACATATGTGTATGCTATATTTGTATCAACTGTTTGATAACTATTGATTTTAGTGTATATAGTCTACAAAAAGAGAATAACAATCTTAATATTTAATTTAACATTCATTTTTGCACTCAGTGTTTCATCATATATATCTTTTGATTTATTTTTAGTACTATTTAGGCATACATGTTCAATATCTGCTGTCTCCTCTTCAGCACTTGAGTAGTTATTGCAGGTATTTATTATAAGTGTGATTTGTATTTAATTTTACTGATTTTAATATTAATTTTTGATCCAACCAATGAAACGTCATGGAAGGGTATAAGGAAGTGACTTTAGTATGTGTAATTTGTCTAATGAAGTTTTAAATATTGTGAAAAGAAAGCGCTAACCATTTTATTTGTTTTTTAAATAAAAGTGGTTTTTGACATTTATTTGAGTGTTCATGCTCGTTGTACAATTTTTGTTTGAGCCATATTTAAGTCCACTGACTGCCCACTGTCCTTTCTTGGTTTGTGGTGTTTGGCTTGTTTACAAGTTTCAACTTATTCTTAACCTTTCTAAAACTAAACTTCTTCTCTTTAAACCTACTCAATCCACCTCTACAGACCTCACCTTTAACATCACATCTAACAATAATGCTGTCATTTTTCCCACTGCACACACAAAACTCCTTGGAGTTGAGATTCAAGATACAGATGTAATAAGGAATTATCCAATCTTGCTGGAAAAACTATAGGACAGAGCGGTGAAGAATTGTGCAGGAGAGGGCTAATATCCTCTGATAAATAGAAGTCAATGATGGTAAGGGCGGCATAAAATCAGTCTAGAAAATAAAGAGAGTTTACTCAAAGAGAGTGCTTATTTCTTATGAGCAAGTGAAGGAAATTAAGAAATCAGTAGAAGGAAGAAAGAAAGAACAAAGGAGCAAACACATTGCTATGGAATAAATGGCTTAGTGTTAGGAAAGACCCCAGAGGTCCAGTTCCCGTGCAGAGCCAACTGATTGGGTGGCCAAGTAGTTATGTATATGCATTCCTATAACTTGTAAACTAATTTAAATCTGTACCAGGCAAAACTCAAGTATGAGGTAATGCATCTCTAATATGAATTTTAACTGCGTAGAGATTGTAGCGTGGTACAGGTCAAAAGGCTACAGGTCACTTTAACTTCCTTTAAAACCAGAATAGCAACTATCATAATAAAAATAACCTCAAAGTAATACAGTTCTTTCCTCTGTAATTCTAGGATATTTATTTCACAGCCTTCCATCCTCCTCACTTCTCTCTTCTACAATGCAATCATTCAAAATCTTTCCAAGCTAAGAAAACATAGTTTCTCTATCATCTGTCCAAGTATTTTGCACTGTCTTTTAATAGTGCTTGTTTAATACTGCCTTAGTTTTCTTTGTCACAGTAATTCTTAGAATTAGACTTTTAAACAGCATTGTTGTGCTTCCACTTACCTTCTGCATAGCCAATTTTAGTGACTGTTTCTTCTTGTGAAAAGCTGATATACTGCTGTTTGGGTGGTCTTTCCTACAATGCACTGTTTATGTCTAACAATTGTCATATTTACCATAATACCTTACTCTCAATAAGCTCCACAATACCCTGCAAATGCCAACTTTTAGAACCATTCTACACACTGCCTTTCCAGGAGCCTCTGTCCTTTAGACTACATAAATCAGTAATTTGGAAACTCAGTTGTGCAATAATTGGTATTCTGGAAATGGCAGTGACATTTTTTCAATGACCACATCATATTTAAATTTTTAAAGGCTGTGAGATGCCATAGAATGCATTAGGACTTTGACTTATCAATGTGCATAGCTGTACTGCAAATAGCATTTCACTGTTTCTGCCATTGAAGCAGCACACTGGACAGTAAACATAATACTTTCAGAAAGTTGCTATCCTATTTAAAATGAAAAGTGCTTGTTCTTCCAGTTCATTTGAAAATTATGTTAAAGATAAAAAATTCTGCATGTAAAGGCTTGTCCTTTTGCATCAGATATGAACTGTGTGTAAATTGTGTGTGACTGACTGCTGATATTACATTTCTTATTTTTTGTTCAGCCATATAGAAATACTCCTCCTTTTCACATACACTGTTCATTATATAAAGATACTCTGTAGGTACTGTATTTGAGGCTGATTTGCTGATAGTTCTGGTGGTATATGTCACTAGGTAAGTATAAATATACCCGAATATTTAAATATACCAAACAACCACAACACATAATAACACACACATCAGTGTCTCAACAAATAAGAGCCATAACACCACAAAACCTAATGTATTGATCATTGGTGACTCCGTTGTGAGACACACGGATATTCCCCTCACCAGGCTAGATAGGGAGCGGGTTACGGTTAGCTGCTTGTCAGGTGCCAGGATCTGTCAAGTCACTCAAGCACTCCAGTCACTGAAACACAAGTACCGATATGACTCTTGTCATAGTCCATGGGGATGTGAATGGCTTGAGATGTACCTCACTGGATTATATGAAAAGAGACATGACTGAGCTCTCAGATTATGTGTCACAGGCAGGTATAAACCTAACCTTAAGCAGCATTCTACCTTCTCCAAGGAAGATGCCACAATACAGACAAAAAGTGGCTGACTTTAACAATTGGCTTAGCATCTGGTGTTAGTCCAAGGGGATCCAGTTTCTGTCAATCTGGGAAGACATGGTAGGCAGACCACACTGCTTTGGCAGAGATGGTCTGCACCTGTCTCCTGCAGGCTTTTGAATACTGGCAAAGGCATTAGCCACTCCTACTGTGCCTGTTTTTCGGCAGTAAAAATAGCCAACACCTCCCAACATAACAAAAATCCTCTCTAGATGAACTCAAGGTATTGCTGCTTAATGCTAGGATTCTAAACAACAAATTGCATTCCTTGGAAGCACTCCTCACTTTGGAAGATGCTGACGTCTGTGCAGTCACCAAGACATGGTTCAAAGATGCGGAAAGCACCTCAGCCATGCAGGGCGACAATGCCTTCCATACATTTAGACCACAAACTGAGCGTGAAATAACCAAATAGGGAACTACTGCATGGCCAATTAGCTATAGGCAAAGCCCCTACCACATCATAGCTACCTATAGGTCCTCCACCATGAAAGAGGAAAATCATACCGCATACCTGGACTTACTGGAGTCACTTTCCATACAGCTCAATACCTTACTTATAGGTGATTTTAATTATCCTACCATCAACTGTGAAACATACATGACCACAAATATGCTGACTCAAGGGTTCTTGGACTTTGTTAGAACAAATGTTCTGGAACAGTTTGTTAGCACACTCATGAGATGCTCAAATGTCCTGGACATAATACTCACTAACATGGCAGAGCACTGCACCTTACCCCCACTCCTGTGCGATTGAACATAAATCAGTCTTGTTCGATGTAATTATAAGACCAGATACCCCATCAATCTCAAAAATGCTTAAGAATTTTTCTAATTCAAATTACCTCCTACTAAGTGATGGTAGAAGAAGTTTCAAAGCTCTCTTTAATGCAGATAACACAGACTCCTATGCAGAGGTGTACACTAATGCTCTGTATAACCAGTTAAGCAGTTGTATAGAATCAGCTGCACCTCTCTCGAATAAAACCAGGTCTTGCCAAAAAAACAAGCCACCCAGGTCGACCCCTAGTATAAACAGGCTACACAGCAAGAAAAAGAAATTATTGTCCTAGAACAAGCGAGAACTAGCTCAGCAGAGGAAGAAATCCCTCCCTTGCTTAAACAAACAAATTAGAGCTATTGTCAAGTCCTCCAAAACTAATTACAAAGCAAAAATAGCCTTCCTAGCTAAGGATAATCACAAGGCATTATAGTGTTACCATGCCCTTCAACCAGTTTTTAGCATAAATATCCAACTAATAAACAGTGATGATGTCATCCATTTAAATGTGTAGTGTCCCACTTGTATTTCAACATGTCATGTGGTGCTTCCGATTCAGGCACTTATGTTTAGCTTGTGATCTTGTGTAGTTAATTCAAATCCAGCAATTGCTGCTCAGTCTATGTTGTATCAATATTATTATGACTGCCCATGCTGCTAAAACTATTGACAAACACATCTGCTGTGTACACAGCAATTTTTATTCCTCTTACAAGAAGCTATGATAATGCTTCACATAGCAATGCTTTTATTCAGAGTAATGATGGCATGTGATTACATTTTCCTTACATAACATATGTAGGAATAGTTATCCTCTGGCATGAAGGAATGAGATGACATTCTCTGTGTTGTTGACTTAGTACAGCAATTACAGGCACACATATGCCTTGCAGCAATAACATGATGTAATGCCTTTACATACTGACATATTTCACAAGTGCTTTGACACTTCTTCCATGCTGCAGTCACCCTGTACAATATCATATATTTTCTGTTGTCTAATGGTCATGTGTTCAACATCCACCCTCTGTGCCTGCTAGCGTTGTTGAGCCTTTTACTGCAATGCATGAATGGCATCCATCACTGTTATAATGTGTGCATTTACAGTGAGAGAGGCTTCCATCATCTCTTTTATCTCAGAGAGATTGTTTACAACACATACATCCAATGTAATAAATTAGCATAGGTGGGGTGTTACAGTTGTATTAAGACTTCCGCTATGACACTTGGGGTTCATCCACAAGTGCTCAGTCAGTAGAGTCACATAGCCTGCTGTTCAGTTCCTGAAAGGCAACATCTTATGAATGTCCTGATGTTGCATAAACACAATTGTATCTAGTTTTTCTTATCATGTTTTATGTTGGACAATGATATATCATCACAAGTCATGATTAAATGGTACTAAAAAGGTTATTTGGGGCATGTTGTGCTGTAACTGCTCCTGTGACACATGCATTGAGTACTGGCTTGTATAGCATACCAACACAGATAGACAGTGGTTTAATTTTGTGACAGTGTGTATAATATTCAATGAAAACAGCTTCCTTGTCAAAGAAGCATTGATGTTGTACAGTTCACTGTTGTGTGGACAGTAACATGTATAAATCTTTCCAGCATTCTGACTAAATCCACTTGTTCACATTATATTTGTAACTCCTTTCTTAACACATACATTCAGATCAGTTATTTGTGACAGCCTCCATTGCTATCTGATAGGGTTTATACAGTCAATATAGAGGTCAAAAGAGGGCTTAGTATAATAGGCAGAAGTATGAATCTTATAGCATCTGTCTGTCATTGAAATGTGTCAGCAGTGGCTTACACATAGTCAGTAGTCATGACACATTCAGAGCGCCACTTTTTTCAAGCCTTGTCCTACAAGGTAGCAAATCCATACCCCTTTATGACATGGAAGTGCTGTAAGCCCTTCAAGGGTGTTCTTCATGACTTGGCTGATATTCATATTTCTGTGGCATTCATGATTGTTATGTATCTCTCTGATATCTGCCCTGGCATGTGTTTGAAATTGACATGATAAGAATGTTTATTATATCATTCATTGCTCACAGGCATTACTTATTCCCAAAATAATTATGCTTTGCATTGCATCTCTTCATCTGGACACTTCATTATTATTGCAATAATTTTAATCACACTGTATAGCTTAATGACACATGAGGGATTCCATAAACATTTCCTACTATATGGCATGCTGCCAGACCATCAGAAATTATGAATGA
Organism: Protopterus annectens; assembly: GCF_019279795.1. Classification (NCBI taxonomy): domain Eukaryota; kingdom Metazoa; phylum Chordata; order Ceratodontiformes; family Protopteridae; genus Protopterus; species Protopterus annectens. The sequence continues at coordinate 164,168,273 of NC_056733.1, forward strand.
TCCTCTGTTACAACACTTTCTGGTGTGTTGCTGCTGTTGAATTGCTGTTATATTATTGTTCCCTATATTTCCATGTGAGCAGGCCCAGTATAATGAAGTCTGCAATGTCTGCAAATCAGTAATGGAAAATTTGAAATCACATGTCATCCAAGCTGTGCTGTCATTTGCCATTCATGTATGTTGTGTGCCATTAGATTACCATTTAGCATTTACAGAAAAATACAACACTTGCCATGTCCATTTCTAATGTACCTGACATTATAACTGTAAGGTCCACCTGTTCTTGTAAACACATGCTGACATGGAGAAAAAAAAAAAAAAAAAATATATATATATATATATATATATATATATATATATATATATATATATATATATACATGGATTCACTTTAGAAGCTCAAAATACTGAAATATCGAAATTCAGTATTTCGAGCCCATAAAGTGGAATCCTGAAAAGAACGAAAACTCAGAAGTGCGAAATTCAAAATCTCGCATACCAGAGATTTTGAATTAGTGCTTCTGCTGTACACAAACACACACATTCCTCCCCACACACATACACAATCTCTGTCCTACATAAAAGCAGGGGGTCATGCCCCCTGCGCTCCCCACACCCCCTCTACTTAAATATTCTAACTCAGAGGTCACACTACATACAAAAACATACAAAACACTGCCACGCAAGCTACATTCTCCTCGCACACACACATCAGAGCAACAAAACACACTAACACATACCACAGCCCAAACCCAAAACCCTTAACACATAAACAATTACCTGAATCCATAACCACAGTGAAACACCAGAAGCGCTAATTCAAAATCTCCAGTATGCAGGATTTTGAATTTCATGCTTTTGAGTTTTTGTTCTTTTCAGGATTCCACTTTATGGGCACGAAATACTGAATTTCGATATTTCAGTATTTCAAGCTTCTAAAGTGAGTCCATATATATATATATATATATATATATATATATATATATATATATATATATATATATATCTACAACTCATATGTAATAACTGCAGTCTATGCATTCATCATATAATGTACCTTTTGTCCTTGATAACTGTTATCTCAACTCAGCATTTTATTAACATGTGTATCATATTTTCACTCCCTTTTGTTACACTACACCCTTTTTTAGCATATCCATGTTTAATTATATGCACGACTCTGGTATTCTCACTGACATTAATTATCATTACATCAATATTGCATGATGAATGTTAGAAAAGCTTAATTGACAGTTCAGCACATTTGCCTGCAAATTTGTTTGAGTACAATTTACCCATTTCCCCTTCCATATTAATTAACTGTGCTGTATTAAAACAAAACTTTCCTTTGTGTACAATTCCCCAATTTTACTTTCCTTCCTTCTGTATTCTTTTGCTGTACTTTCCCTTAATATTTCTGGTGTACAGCACATGCTCATATCTTAGCTTTGCTTATACGCAAGTCGTTTTGTTTACATTCTGTGTACGTGCTTGCAAGCATTTTCCCATGGCTGTGACCATTATCACTGGCCATAAAAAGATACTTGCAAACATGTAGGCATTATGAGTGGTCTGATGAAGCATGTATTTCCGTGTGACAGTGCTTACCCGTTCAACAATAAATCGATTTTATTTTATGTTCTTGGCTGCAGCGTGGTGTATGTATTTTTATTTTGGATTATGAGTAGCATGCATATTCAATTAGCACTGCTGCTTATTGTGCTTAACGTGAATCCTACACAATTGTTAATGAATCTCTGGGTATAATGCCTCCAACAAACATATCTCTGCTCTACCAAAACTATTTGTCTATTAACCGGCTCTTGCTGGTGACAGAAGAAGTTATCAAATGTCCTCAGGGATAACCACAAATACAACAAGAGAAAAGGAGATTGTAACACATAAGCTGTTTTGGCTATTGTAACTGTAGATTTAAGAACAGGAAGACCTAGAAGAATTATACTGAACAGCGCATTTTTACATCTAAAATGTTTGCATCCCCTTAAAAGTTTATTATAAACATAAAGAAAAAAATATGCATTCTAGTACAGTTTAGAGCTGCTTTTCCTCAAAGGACTTTGGTTTTCCCAGTTAAGATTATATGCATACTAAATCTTCTTGTCACTGGGGCCTTAAAATGTTATTAAATGTATGTAGTTTCAAAATGAAATGTCTTGTGATGTCAGACAGTTATTGTTTCCTTTCCCTGTGATTTACTGTATTTGTAGAATATGTCTGCTGGCATACATACACCTTTGGATCATTATTTATCTTTACATTTAAACAAACCCACTGCAGACCCCTGAACAATATCAACATTTTTTTTGCAGAATTATTATAATTAACCAATTTAGACCTCAGCACGTAACATTTTATCATGCAGTGTAATATTTACTGTTTTTTTTTCTGGCTACCATTTAACTGTCCTGTCTCTGCTTCATATGAAACTCTAAAATACATATAATAATTTCTTTGCTACATGTCCTTTCATTATTTTTTTCTAGTTTCACTTTGCACAGTGGACTCAGTATATTTGTACTTATTATCTGCAGGCCAGATTCATTAACAGCTACACTATAGCATGCTATCTGGTATTCATTAAATGGCTCTTCATGATATGTAGAGATGCCAAACAAAGATAAATGTCAGAATATGCTAATGACAGCATAAAGAGCCAAAGAACATGCTAGTTAATCAATCCAAAATGGCAGAGGTATTCAGGAAGTTAAAAAGCAATTGTGTATGCCATTTGCCCTGAATATCAAAACTATGTGGAATGCAGGCACGACTACACTTATATGTTAGGGGTTACTTCTGTTATTACTATACTGTATGTGTGACAGGCTTTATATGAAGCTGCTGCTGCTGCTGCCAGGCCTCTGTAAAGAAGAAGAAGGGTGGTTAGACCCCATTTGACTTATCATGGAGTGCATGACACAGAAATTGCTGAGAGATACAGGGTTGACAGAGAAACACTGGAGGAAATAGTCAATCTCTGCCACTCCCATCTCAGGCTCCAGGGATATCATGAAGAACCCATTTCAGTGAAAACAAAGTTATGTGTAGCATTATGTATACTAGCTAGTGGTAATTTCAAGAAACCCACAGGGGTTATATCAGGGGTGTCATAGACATCAGAATCTAGAATATTACATCAGTTTTTAAATGTAATGATTCTACATGTAAGTGAGCATATCTGTTTCCCATGCATCCCACAGGAGAGAGGGAGAACCATGCAGGAATTCTCTACAGAAGCACATTTCCCTGAAGAGATGGGGGTATAGACTGCACAAACATAGAAATAAAAACCCATCCGGGTAAACAATGAAGGAGGTATATCAACAAAAAGGTTTCCACTCTGTAAACTGTTGGCTTGTTATAATCCCCAAGGAATCATCTACAGTGTCTGTTCAGGTAATACAGGCAGTTTCCATGATTCACACATATGACACACCTGTGAGCTGCACAGCAGATTTGCTAGGGGTGACACTCCTCAAGGACATCTAGCGCGGGATGTAGGTTATGTACTGCAGCCCTGGCTCATGACACCCATGAGAAACTCACACAAACACGTTGAGCAAAGATACGATGAGGACCACTTGCAAGCTAGGAATATCATAGAACATGTGTTTGGATTGCTCAAAATAAAGGTTCTAGTGTCTATAGGTTCATAGGTTCATAGGAGGTTAATAGGCTATTGGCCCTAGGGCCTTTAAAATCCTAGCCATGTTATACCCTTGTTCCCTTATTGACCAAGTTGTATGGTCTATATTTGCAGCGGAGTCTATGATCAGCACGACTGCCCTTATCCAAGATGGACATAGGTAATGTGCCTGGAGTAAATTTATGGTCTCCCATCCACTTGTCTAAGTTATGCTTAAATAGGGTCATTAGGGAACTCTGTTTTACATAAACTGGGAGTTTTTCCAGATGTGTAGCAATCTTTGGGAGACATATCTGTCTCTCCAGCATATCCTGTTAATGTTGCAGGTTAGGTTAAGATCCCTAGAGCAAGTGAATTTTGTCTCATTTGACTTGCGGATGTGCATCATTTCCATTAGGACAAGGTCCGAGACTGATCTGTTGGCTAGGCACAAGTTGCGTCTCAGCAGCCTATAAGATGCAGAGTACAGGGACAAGGCCTTCAGTCTGTCCCTGTAGGCCTTATGTTGAAGGCTCTAAGGACACAGCAGGAGGTGCACTGCAGTACGACCCAGGCACCCTGCTGAAATAATTACAATCTGTGTCATTTTACACAATATAATTCTCAGGAAACAGCTTCAACAAGGAAAGCAAAGGGCAGGACCACATTTTCAAGGATCACAGGCAAGGCCAGCAACAGCAGCAGTAACAGCAGCAGATACAGATAAGGGGTCTGAAGGAAAACCACCAGCTGCAGATGATGCTATGAGATGGAGCTGTGCAAGTATGCCGTAGTTCTGGCTAAGAGGCAGGGGACAGCACACACACAATCACCACATAGGTCAAAGCCTAAGATCCAATGCACATACATATAAGAAAACTGTTACATGTCAAACTTCACAACTCTTACTTATCCATGTAATGGTTGTGTTCTTATAGCATCAGTCAGTGACAACCCTCCCCCCAGGACACATGTATTACCTGCAGTAATGACAAGGTAAGTGTGAAACCTGTCACAAAAAGAAATACTATCATTTGGAAATATGTATATGCCCCTAAGCCGAGCATTCATCTGAGGTGTGCATTTATATCAGTAGTATCTCCTGTGTCTAACTTTTGCAATATACAGTAAAATATTCTAAGTAATACTGTGCATCAAGCATTTCAATTGATCACAGTCCAGAAAAAAATGGAACAGGTCAATGAGACCCTCATTTGCACAACTATATCTAGAAGCAAGACATGAAGTACCTACTGTATCCATTGTTTACTTACAATACTAACTGAAATACAATTAGGTTCAACAATTATATAAACAATCATTTACAAATGAGTAGGAACAAGAAATCGATAAATTTTCTTGTGTAATATATACTGATAAATACCAGCTTGTGAGTGAGCAAGTATTAGTTATCAACTGTGTGCATCAGACATATATGCAACCCTAATTCTCAAAGATATGCGCAAAGGGTAGAGCGCAGTCATCATCATTTGCACGAGGGATGAGGAGGTAGTAGGGCAAGGCTGATGCCAAAGAAATAAGTACGTGTGAGTAAGTAATACATATATCTGTCAGACTATACAGTGCTCAAGGCAAGTAACAACAGATGCATAGCACTCAGCATACTTTTTAAATAACTTATATGTGTGTGAGGTTGTATGGGCAAGTGATTTTTTTTTCATTTTGTGTGTGTGTGTGTGTGTGTGTGTGTGTGTGTGTGTGTGTGTGTGTGTGTGTGTGTGTGTGTGTGTGTGTGTGTGTGTGTGTGTGTGTGTGTGTGTGTGTGTGTGTGGGTGTGTCTGTGTGAACACAATCAAGCACTGTGCTAACACTATATCCTAGCATCTCGGATAGGTGTGAACCATGCATGGTAGAGTAATCAGTTCAGTGTTGTTGCCCCAACTATGGGAACCACTTTTGCCAGGAGTTGCATTGCTACTTCCATGGCCCTAACTAGAAGTCAGGGTGTTACCTGAACATGGCTGAAGTCTGCTTGATGAACTTTCCTCACAACTACACCCAGGAGCATGACCCATGGCCTACCATATTTGGGTGTTGACACTGCAATGACTAACAGAACAGTAGAAGTAGTGTCGCTACAGAAGTGGGATTTTGCATGACCACTTCTGCCAGTACCAGAAGATGTAGAGGCTTTCCAGCCACGTGGATGCCCACCCTACCTCAGCAGACTTTCAATCACAGATACTGCCCCATCCTCTCCAATGAGTTACCCTCACAATTTAGGGAGTCACGCATGTCAGAATGCATGACATTTAGTACTCAATCTGTTTCAAGCCCCTGGTGGAACATGCCTAGACCTCCAATATGACCCTACTCATATGTCTGCTGGAACCTAATGAAACACCAGCATCAAGAAGAGGATGGAGAGCAGGCCTCCTCTGAGCACCTTTACCAACCCTCTTATGTGGCATCTTTCCTTGACTTTGACCCTGGGGAGAAGAAACCAGCTCTGCAACCTAAGTAACTACACTATGCTGATCAACTCTGTCACCCTCAATCTGTCCTATATCAGAGGTCTCCATGTCATGGATATGCAAAGACATACTGGCTGTGTCTGAAATATGGGCAGGGGATAAGGGAGCCACAACCTCAATGTCAAACTGACCCTCTGCAGCCCCAGATTATGCATTTTCATTGCCACCATCACCGTCAGAGGCTATCAGTATTCTTACATCAGATGGTAAGTGGACCAGAGTGCCACTGTCAGTATCACTTACGACAGCAAGCAGTAAACACAATAAACAGAGAAACAGAAAATGCAATTGATCATGACCTTTTCTTATACAAAAGATATGTTAAACTAAAATAGATGTGAAAGCAACACAAATGTTACTCTCACTTAGGCCTTAATCTACCTTATAGATAGTAAAAATAATAGCCAAACCTGTGCCTACCATTCACAGGTGGTTTTGCAGCCTGCAATCCAGATGTTTCTGTATGTAAGAAAGGGAATGATGAGAAGGTTCATAAATATCACAATGCAAATAAAACAAGAAACAGAGAACAATCCCCTTTACATGTGCTGATAATGAATGTTCTCATACAAAAATCTACTGACCTGTCAAATTCCCCAACCAGCACTTTCCTCTGTCTCTCTTTTACTGTGTTATCTGACTAACAATAATCACTGGCTCTACATCTATCACCCATGTATGAAATATGCATATAAAAATATAACAAGGACACTTGTATTTTGCATATCTGTAAGTTCTGCTTGAGACACTCTGGGTCTGTTGTCCATATCAACACCAACATCAAGGATTCTTTGCAAACACTCTACCAAGCTATCTGGAACTCTAACTGTGGACAGGAACTCTTCTGTTTCAGTTAATGGTGTTTTGATAGCAGGAGCACCTCCCATAACAGATGTTCCTGGCCAACTCCAGCTGCAATTTTGTGCACAGATGTTATCATATCACTTACTCTGTGTTGTATCTCGGAGTAACTTCCCTCATACGCTCCAGCAGCATTGATATATTTGACCACCTGCTGCCATATCCTCTCACAATGCAGATTGGTTACTTCTGCATCTCCCTAAGATAAAAGCTCCATGCCAAGATAAAGCCTGGATAATGATCTCATTTCTGAATCATGTAATGGTGGCTTGCAGGTATAGATTTCTTCTAGGTTTCCATCATACCTCTCAACCTCTTAGAGCAAGAAATCTGGACAAAGCTGTAAACAAAAGTGGGACAAAGACCCAAAAATAGGGACAATTTTTAAATATTGCTCTTACAAACTTAGAAAGCTGATAGAATAACAGGTTTTGCATGAGCATGAATTTTCTGAAGGATATGAAGTCTGAAACTCAAATGTTTGTCATTATTTTCTAACTTCAGTCTTTAATGATTTGCCACTAATTTGCCGGAAAACCACAGTTTTATGAAAAATGGACTAAAAATATGAGAGAAAAATCTGGACATTCTGCAAAAATCTGTACATTTGAGAGGTATGGTTCCCATATCCCTGTATGAGATGAAACAGACAATAAATTAAATATGTAATATTCATATGGGATATCTGTGAACTCAATTATGTATGAATGTATACATCCATCATTCACACAGCAATGTAAAAGGCAATGCTCCATATGGCTGCACACAAGTTAGGACAACCACCCCCCAAAAATGATACTTAATGAAATTACAACAATAATATATAACAGTTCTGTATGGCCGAGAACAGGTTGTTGTAACTGTGTAATACATTACAGAATTAAGAATAATGATTCACAATATACAAGCAGAAATGTACAAAGCTATGCTAGTGCCAGCTCTAGTACTGTGGAGGGCAGGCAGATAGATATCATGCACTTAACACATTTCTTTGTGCTAACACATGTAAAAATATCTGACCTTGCTTGGAAGTTATACTGCACTCATCTGCAATAACTGTTAAAATTCCAATAAAATAAAGCCTACAAAATATAGGTCAGGTGGTATTCTGTAGTACACTTCTTGTAATGCAGACATAACTGATATACATGAGCTATGCCAACAGTAAAGGATACAGAAAAAGCAGCAAGGTAAGTAAATGGTTTATACTAGGCATTACAATTCATCCTTAATATTACACTTAAAGCATTATGTAAACAATGAAAATTATGTATTTATTTTATAATTCATATTAACAATGTAAAACAATTTTATACATACATAACTGCTGCCTGTACAATAAAATAAGTTATATGTGTGGTTTCTCTTTAGTAACTTCTACCTCTGTAAAATCTTAGAATGTATAAATGTAATTATTGTTTTTGTATTAATGGAAATAGAACTGTAACTGCTCTTGTTGGACTGGAACTTAGTATAATGCGATGTAAGCAAATGGAGCTTTTCTTCCTGGGCCTTCGCTGAAAACGGGTATTACCCAGTTGGACTTTCCTGGTAAACAAAGACAAATAAATACAATAAATAAATGTAAGGAAATGCCAACACACCTTGTCAAGAATTGTTCAAGATTGGAACAAACAGATCTTATGGAAGAGTTGTTTCTACAGAGGGGATATGATAGTAAAATGATTAAGGACATAAGAACAGATGTATTTCAACATCTGGAAGAAGCCCAGCCTTTAGATAGACAGAGATATAGCACTACCTACCCTAGATATTTATCTAGTGACAGAGTCAGGCTTACGATTACTTATACTAATGACCATGTAGCCATTAGAAACATCATACAAAACAATTGGAAAATTTTAACAGTTGATCAGAATACCTTACGCTTAGTAGGCAACAAACCAAGTTTTGCCTACCGTAATCATAGGAATTTGAAAATATTGCTATGTGATAGCTTTAAGTTAGGAAATAAGTTAGGCTCAGGTAGAGTGAGTATGCAAGGTACTTATCCATGCAAGCATTGCAATACCTGCAAGTATATAAGTAAAGAACAAGAGTTCATTCATCCTACATTAAACCTTACATTTATACCAAAGTTTTATGCAACTTGTGAGACACAAAATCTGATATATCTTGCAACTTGTGATCAATGTTCAGCGTTTTATGTAGGATTAACGAAGAGACCTTTCAAGAAGAGGCTATATAACCACATATACGACATTCGACAGAAGAAGGAACAGAATACTTTAGCCAAGCATGTTATAGCCTTTCAAGACCACACTTTTAGTTTTAGAGTCCTTCAGATAGTAAAAAAGAGTGAGAGAGGAGGGGATCATGTGAACAGCTTAGAAAAGGTTGAACTAGATTGGATTTTCAAACTAAGAGCCCATATGCCTCCAGGTCTGAATTTATATGTTTCGCTTAAACCTGTATTGAAATCTAGAAGGTGAATACTTCTGGGGTAGCATTGTGGTTGATACTCAATAAATGCTCATAGAAATATTTAATCAGGTTACTAGGTGAATGTTGTTTTATGGAATTTTCAATATATTCATGAATTTATTTATTTATTTATTTATTTATACATAGTTTTCCATGCATATTGCACGTATTATGTAATCATATATATTGTTTTTAGAACATAGTTATACTTTTTAGATTATAAATTAAATGTACTTAATATTTTATTTTATTTTATTATTTTTTTTTTTTTTTTATTTTATTATATTTTTTGCTTAACAAGTATTTGCTTTATGCACTGAACAATAAGGTTTGATAGTTAATGATGTTCATACGAATGGAGTTATATAGGATTACATACATCATATATATTATACATGTATTTTTTATGATTATTTCATTCCATTTTATGGGTAAACATTCATATCATAATATTAGTTGGTTTATAATATTTAATAAGCAGCAGTACTTATACAAATTTTTTTATTTTATTTTATGAAGCTGTTTATGTCTGCTAATTTTATTCCATACTCTCAGGATTATTCATGTTATGGATTAGTAGTGTTCAATAGATCAATTATAAACATATTTGTCTATTTATATGAATATATATATATATATATATATATATATATATATATATATATATAGTTAATATTATTTTATAGTTTGTTTTTAACTTATTAAAATGTACTTAGTGTTGTAGTATGTATGTTTCTTTAAGTAGGTTCAAGGTAGAGTGCTAGATATATTGAAAAACAGATTAATTGGATAATTGATTCCATTGTAGTAGTATTTAAATGGAAGGAGTTTTATTCTAATATTGATCTGAAGAAGCGTACATTGTGGTACGCGAAAGCGCTTATCCTGTATTACCTTCTCAATAAAACGTTTTGTTGGAATTATGCTCTATATTTTTGAATGAACTTTTTGCTTCATCGTGGTGAGTCCCACAGTGTTTCTATATTGTATTCTACGCTTTTTCAGTTGGGGACTCTCTGTGTGCTGCGGTATTTGTTCTATTATTATTTTTTTCGTTTGCCGCATCACCCCACGCCATGGCGAATCCATCTATAGAACTGCCTTTTAATCCGAAGCCGAGGACGCATGGTGATAAATGGAACCATATTACTAGGTACACCAGCAATCCTTTATTGACCCTGGATTTACAGAGCCAAGCAACAGTGAGTGATAAAGGTACTGTTAACCACATCGAAGAATTCTATATTTTGTTGAAGGAACTCGAGAATGATTTGTTCAAGTATCAAAGATTGGTCTGGCAGCGTAAACACATGGAAGCCTGCCTCCACTTCAAGATTGTTCCCAGGGGCATGAGGGTGCTTTGTATGCCCACTTATGGGGACAGTCACCCAGACTTACTTAAACAATGGCAGGAATTGAATCTTGAGTTAAGCTATAGGTACATTAAACTGATCATAGATTATTTCACCCCAATAGAAGAACAGCTACTAGTGAAAATAGAACAATTGAACTGTGAATTACGTGAACGTTTCAACACTGAGCTCTGTTTGAATAAACTTGATTATTTATATGGGCAAATACAATCGTATGGTGACAGGTTACAGTTAACCAAGCACCGTAAACTTCTTAGAGACCATAAAGACTTTCTATTGGGTAACGTCTTTATTTGGCCAAGACGTTCTAATCCAAGCGACGGAGACGATCGTTTGCATCATCATTCAGCATCTACAGAGCATATGCTTACCATCATGGATCAAAGTACGCCACCAGAACAGATAACGGAGAATGATATACTTAGCAGCAGCTCCGATGGAGCATTTGTCACTCCACCCAATGAGTTAGTGGTTTCGGTAACCTCTTTGCAAGCACAGACTCCTTTACCTAACCAGGAGGCTAATTTGATTCAAATGGGTTACCAACTAAAGGGAGCTAAACCCAAAGCTCCACATGCTGACCAAGATGTTACTCGTCCTTTTTTTCCTTTGCCCGTGAAAACAACGAACCAACAGAGGGGTCGATTCAACAGTTGGGACAGGAAGAAAAGGAAGTATTCAGAAGACAGCCCGCAGCAGTGATGATGAAAGAAACAGTAAAGAACTTATGTTTTAACATGTCCAACATGGTTTTACCTGACTCAGTAGCTAGTTTGTTAAATAGAGGACTTACTTTTGTTCCTTCACAGGGAAGTAATTTAAATGAACTCTTGGTTGATCTTAGAATGTTTGGCAGAAACTTAGCTTTGAAATTGTATTTTGGAGATCAGAATTGTTCTGTTTCCAGCAATACTGATATGTTAGATCAATGTAAAAAGAAAAGTGTTTTTTCTCCACCCTTACCTATGCATGTTGAGTGCTTTGTTAAATTATGTGAGGATGATTTATATGAATACTTCTATACCAATCATAAAAGGAAATGTAAATATTTTAACATGACTAAGGAAGAGAAAGAATCTCTTGACTTCCTATCTAGAACTAGTGCTCTGACTATTAGACCAGCTGACAAGGGAGGAGGGATTGTGCTTTTTGATACAGAGGACTATGTTTCAGGTATGCATGCTATGCTCAATGATACGAAAACCTATGTACCCATTACTATGAGTCAGATTAATGATATACATAGAGTTATTGAAGAAACTATATTTGACATGCTTATGTGCAAACAAATTACAGAAGAACTCTATACATATTTTCACAAAGATTTTGTACGGATTCCCCTGATTAAATGGCTTCCAAAGATACATAAAGGGCTGACTCCACCACCGATGAGACCTATTGTCTCTGGAGAAGGCTGGGCGACTGATAACATCTCTATATTTTTAGAAAAAGTCTTACGCCAAATTGTAGACAAAGTACCACACGTTTTGAAAGATACATACCATCTGCTTGAGTCTCTTGAACAATTAGATGTTAGCCTGGAGAGTGATGTTCATGTGTTGATTACCCTAGATGTGAAAAATTTATTCACATCTATTCCTAACGAAGAGGGAATACAGGCAATAAGGGAGCTTATGTTAAAGGAAACAAATTTCAGCAATGACAGGCAGATCTTGATATGTCAGTTGCTTGATTTGGTTTTATCACACAATGTGTTCTCTTTTGACATCCAGTTATACCACCAGAAGTGGGGAGTAGCCATGGGCACTTCGTGTGCCAACACGTATGCTAACCTCGTTGTTTATAACTGGGAGAAAGAATATCTGTTCCCCCATGAGAAGTTCAAACAGGCCATCATCTACAAAAGGTTTGTAGATGATATATTAATTGTGTGGGAAGGATCTAGTGAAGAGTTTGGCAGCTTTCTTGATTATTTAGAAACCACCAATGATTTTCTGAGTTTCACTATGGAAGCCCCTCATATTGTCATTAACTTTTTGGATGTGAGTTTGAGTATCCGAGCAGGTGAGCTGGTCTCCACATTATACAGGAAACCCTGTTGGAAAAACACGCTCCTGAGCTTTGACAGCATGCATCCCAGGCACGTCTTCCCTGGTATAGTTAGGAGTCAATTTATTTGAATAGGTAGGATGTGTAAGGATGAAATTACTAGATTGGAACAAACAGATCTTATGGAAGAGTTGTTTCTACAGAGGGGATATGATAGTAAAATGATTAAGGACATAAGAACAGACGTATTTCAACATTTGGAAGAAGCCCAGCCTTTAGATAGACAGAGATATAGCACTACCTACCCTAGATATTTATCTAGTGACAGAGTCAGGCTTACGATTACTTATACTAATGACCATGTAGCCATTAGAAACATCATACAAAACAATTGGAAAATTTTAACAGTTGATCAGAATACCTTACGCTTAGTAGGCAACAAACCAAGTTTTGCCTACCGTAATCATAGGAATTTGAAAAGATTGCTATGTGATAGCTTTAAGTTTGGAAATGAGTTAGGCTCAGGTAGAGTGAGTATGCAAGGTACTTATCCATGCAAGTATTGCAATACCTGCAAGTATATAAGTAAAGAACATGAGTTCATTCATCCTACATTAAACCTTACATTTATACCAAAGTTTTATGCAACTTGTGAGACACAAAATCTGATATATCTTGCAACTTGTGATCAATGTTCAGCATTTTATGTAGGATTAACGAAGAGACCTTTCAAGAAGAGGCTATATAACCACACATACGACATTCGACAGAAGAAGGAACAGAATACTTTAGCCAAGCATGTTATAGCCTTTCAAGACCACACTTTTAGTTTTAGAGTCCTTCAGATAGTAAAAAAGAGTGAGAGAGGAGGGGATCATGTGAACAGCTTAGAAAAGATTGAACTAGATTGGATTTTCAAACTAAGAGCCCATATGCCTCCAGGTCTGAATTTATATGTTTCGCTTAAACCTGTATTGAAATCTAGAAGGTGAATACTTCTGGGGTAGCATTGCGGTTGATACTCAATAAATGCTCATAGAAATATTTAATCAGGTTACTAGGCGAATTTTGTTTTATGGAATTTTCAATATATTCATGAATTTATTTATTTATTTATACATAGTTTTCCATGCATACTGCACGTATTATGTAATCATATATATTGTTTTTAGAACATAGTTATACTTTTTAGATTATAAATTAAATGTACTTAATATTTTATTTTATTTTATTATATTTTTTTTTTATTTTATTTTATTAGATTTTTTGCTTAACAAGTATATGCTTTATGCACTGAACAATAAGGTTTGATAGTTAATGATGTTCATACGAATGGAGTTATATAGGATTACATACATCATATATATATATTATACATGTATTTTTTATGATTATTTCATTCCATTTTATGGGTAAACATTCATATCATAATATTAGTTGGTTTATAGTATTTAATAAGCAGCAGTACTTATACAAATTTTTTTATTTTATTTTATGAAGTTGTTTATGTCTGCTCATTTTATTCCATACTCTCAGGATTATTCATGTTATGTCTAGAGTTATGGATTAGTAGTGTTCAATAGATCAATTATAAACATATTTGTCTATTTATATGTATATATATATATATATATATATATATATATATATATATTTAATATCATTTTATAGTTTGTTTTTAACTTATTAAAATGTACTTAGTCAGTGTTGTAGTATGTATGTTTCTTTAAGTAGGTTCAAGGTAGAGTGCTAGATATATTGAATAACAGATTAATTGGATAATTGATTCCATTGTAGTAGTATTTAAATGGAAGGAGTTTTATTCTAATATTGATCTGAAGAAGCGTACGTTGTGGTACGCGAAAGCGCTTATCCTGTATTACCTTCTTAATAAAATGTTTTGTTGGAATTATGCTCTATATTTTTGAATGAACTTTTTGCTTCATCGTAGTGAGTCCCACAGTGTTTCTATATTGCATATGGGATGTCTGTGAACTCAATTATGTATGAATGTATACATCCATCATTCACACAGCAATGTAAAAGGCAATGCTCCATATGGCTGCACACAAGTTAGGACAACCCCCCCCCCCAAAAAAAATGATACTTAATGAAATTACAACAATAATATATAACAGTTCTGTATGGCAGAGAACAGGTTGTTGTAACTGTGTAATACATTACAGAATTAAGAATAATGATTCACAATATACAAGCAGAAATGTACAAAGCTATTCTAGTGCCAGCTCTAGTACTGTGGAGGGCAGGCAGATAGATATCATGTACTTAACACATTTCTTTGTGCTAACACATGTAAAAATATCTGACCTTGCTTGGAAGTTATACTGCACTCATCTGCAATAACTGTTAAAATTCCAATAAAATAAAGCCTACAAAATATAGGTCAGGTGGTATTCTGTAGTACACTTCTTGTAATGCAGACATAACTGATATACATGAGCTATGCCAACAGTAAAGGATACAGAAAAAGCAGCAAGGTAAGTAAATGGTTTATACTAGGCATTACAATTCATCCTTAATATTACACTTAAAGCATTATGTAAACAATGAAAATTATGTATTTATTTTATAATTCGTATTAACAATGTAAAACAATTTTATACATACATAACTGCTGCCTGTACAATAAAATAAGTTATATGTGTGGTTTCTCTTTGGTAACTTCTACCTCTGTAAAATGTATAAATGTAATTATTGTTTTTGTATTAATGGAAATAGAACTGTAACTACTCTGTTGGACTGGAACTTAGTATAATGCGATGTAAGCAAATGGAGCTTTTCTTCCTGGGCCTTCACTGAAAACGGATATTACCCAGTTGGACTTTCCTGGTAAACAAAGACAAATAAATACAATAAATAAATGTAAGGAAATGCCAACACACCTTGCCAAGAAAGAGTTGCAGAAAATAGATAATTCTCCAAACGTTCTGTGTATTTATCAGTATCAGGCTTTCTGGATCCAAATACTGTCCCACTATGATACAAGTGCATTAGCTATGAAATTACCCGTATATAATGCAGAGTCAGCCCTGTAAGCACTATGAATATGCTGAATATCACAATCTGTACTAAGTGCAGGGAAGGTAGACATGGTGTAAGGAGCTGCAGAATTTCACACACATGCCCCTAGCAATACAATGATCAGCATAGATAAGTGTTACATGCAAAAGGCTAGCGGATGTCTAAGATTAAAAATCAAAATCATAGTAAAAATTATTGTCATTCAGACTTCACACAACATTGCAAATTGAACAAAATTTAATTAAGTCCAACTGCAAGAACAATCAGTGTATCACAGTCTTCCCACTTTGATGTATGCTTATTGAGGGCATGTCAGGAAGAAGAGACTTACCAAAAAGTCTGAAAGTACATTGACTGAATTAGGACAGCAACATTTCTAACATTTAAATGATGTTGCAATGACTGCAGTTACTGTATCTTAGTAATAAATGTGTGAATATTCAAGGGAGTACATTAAGCATTCATAAAGAAAGCATATGTGATAAAAATGAGATAGCATTGCTGTTATAAAGGCATGGAAAAGGGATTGAGGCACCATTAAGAAAGAGAGGAATACACCTACAGTGTTTGCACTCTTTGTTAAAGATTGTGTGAATACATGGGTATGCTAACTGTTGGCAATATGCCATCATCCAGACATTTACTGGCAAATGAGAAATGCAATATGCCATCATCCAGACATTTACTGGCAAATGAGAAATGACAACTTTCATAACTTGGTTATTTTGCGGTCTGAATGTGACTTGATACAATATCACATTTGGAGTACACCTAAACACATTTTCTACTTGATAATACATGTCATTCTATGTGGTAAATATGGGAAATAATCTTAAATGAGTTATCTTAAAAGTCTAATTTGAGGGTTCCAATTTATTATAGCTTCCTGTTGCAAAATAATGTTGACTATACATCAGAAAACCACATTTCCAGTACTTGTTTCAAAATATGTTTTCATTTTTTTTTTCTGATCATTTGCATGCAGTTTGGCATTGTTTTCTATTGACTGGCTGCAGGCAAGCACACTGAACAGCAGCTCACTGCCAAAGGTAAAAAAATGACAAATTTAATTTTGGAACGCCATCAAAAGCACAACTGAAACTGGCATTGCTGCACTTGCCCCAGAACTCTGGAAAGTACTGGTTTAGGAAATTTAATGTTCACACATCTAACTTTGTGGCATCATGTGTAAATGTACTGAGAATAGAGAAACAGTACAGGTGACGCAGGGTACAAAACATATTAACAGATCTCTGGGGAATCACCAGTAGTGTGGTCACATTCCCCTCAGCAAAATTTTCATCCTGTGTCTTGGTCAACCTCCAATCAACCCAAGACTGTCTTGTTGCCCCGCACTGTGAGACCCTAAATCGGTGGAACTCTAAAGTGCTTTCAGCTACACTAGTTACCCTCAGCAAATGTTTCATCCTCTGTCTTGGCCAATCTGCAATCAACCCAAGGCTGTCTCATTGCCATGCACTGGGAGACCCTGCATCAGTGGAACAGTAATGTGCTTTCAGCTACACTATATCCCTTCAGCAAAAGTTTCATCCTGTGTCTTTCCCAGTCTGCAATCATCCCAAGGCTGTCTTGTTGCCCTGCACCATGAGACCCTGCATTGGTAAAACACTAAAGTGATTTCAACTACACTAGTTCCTCTCAGCAAAAGTTTCATCCTGTGCCTTGGCCAGCATTTGGTCAACCCAAGGTTGTCTCGTTGGCCTGCACTGTGAGACCCTACATTGGTGGAACACTAAACTGCTTTCAGCTGCATGAGTTCTCCTCAGCAAAAGTTTTATCCTGTGTTTTGGCCAACCTCCAATAAACCCAAGGTTGTCTCATGGCTGTGAACTGTGAGAATTCTGCATCAGTGGAACACTAAAGTACTTTCAGCTACACTTATTCCCTCAGAAAAAGTTTCATCCTGTGTCTTGGCCAACATCCAATCAAACCAAGGATGTCTCATTGCCCTACACTATGAGACTGCGTTGGAGGAACACTAAAGTGCTTTTACTCTAGTTCCTCTAAGCAAAAGTTTCATAATGAGGCTGCAATAAAACCAAAGCTGTCTTGTTGCCTTGCATTGTGAGACCCTGCAACGGTGGAACACTAAACTGTTTTCACCTACACTAGTTCCTCCAAAAAAAGTTTCATCCTGTGTCTTGGACACCCTCCATTCAATCACCAAAAGTTTTATCATGTGCCTTGGCCAGCCTTCAATCAAACCAAGTCTGTCTCGTTGCCCTGCACTGTGACACCCTGTGTCGGTGGAACACTAAAGTGCTTTCAGCTACAATAGTTTCCCTCAGCAAAAGGATCATCTTGTGTCTTGGCCAACCTCCAATTAATCCAAGGCTGCTTCATTGCCCTTCACTGTGAGACCCTGTATCATTGGAACATTAAAGTGCCTTCAGTGAAACTAGCTCACCTCAGCAAAAGTTTCATCCTATGTATTGGCCAACCTCCAATCAACCAAAGGCTGTCTCGTGGCATGCACTGTGAACATCTGTGTCAGTGGAATACAAAAGTGCTTTCAGCTACACTAGTTTCCCTCAGCAAAAGTTTCATCCTGTGTCTTGTCCAACTTCCAATAAATCCAAGGCTGTCTCGTTGCCTTGCACTGAGACCCTGCATCGATGGAACACTAAAGTGCTTTCAGCAAAACTATTTCCCCTCATCACAAGGTTCATCCTGTGTCTTGGCCAACCTCCAATTAACCCAAGGCTGTCTCGTTCACTGCACTGTGAGAACCTGCGGCAGTGGAAGTGCTTACAACTTCACTAGTTCCCCTTAGAAAAAGTTTCATCCTGTGTCTTGGCCAACTCCCAATCAACCCTAGGCTGTTTAATTGCCCTGCACTGTGAGTTCCTGTGCCAATGGAACATTAAAGTGCTTTCAGCTGCTCTAGTTCCACTCAGCAAAAGTTTCATCCTGTGTCTTCACCAGCCTCCAATCAACCCAAGGCTGTCTCGTTCCCTACAGTGTGAGACCCTGCATTGGTGGAACACTAAAGTGCTTCAGCTACATTAGTTTCCCTCAACAAAAGTTTCATCCTGTGTCTTGGCCAACTTCCAATCAACCCAGCACTGTCCCGTTCCCCTGAACTCTGAGACCCTGCATCAGTGAAACACTAAATTGATTTCATCTACATTAGTTCCCCACAGCAAAAGTTTCATCCTGTGTCTTGGCTAACCTCCAATCAACCCAAGGCTGTCTCCTTGCCCTGCACTGTGAGACAATGCATCAATGGAACACTAAATTGCTTTCAGTGACACTAGTTCCCCTCAGCAAAAGCTTCATCCTGTGTCTTGGCCAACCACCAATTAAACCAAGGCTGTCTCGTGGCTCTGCACTGTGAGACCCTGCACTGGTGGACCACTAAAGTGCTTTCAGCTGCAGTAGTTCCCCTCAGAAAAAGTTTCATCCTGGTTACTGGCCAAACTCCAATCAACCCAAGGCTGTCTCATTGCCTTGCACTATGAGACCCTGCATCAGTGGAACACTAGCTTTCAGCTACACTAGTTCCCCTCAGTAAAGGTTTTATCCTGTGTCTAGGCCAACATCATTCAACCCAAAGCTGGATCGTTGCCCTGCACACTGAGACCCAGCATCAGTGGAGCACTAAAGTGCTTTCAGCTCTACTAGTTCCACTCATGAAAAGTTTCATCCAGTGTCTTGGCCAACCTCCAATCAATCCAAGGCTGTCACGTTGCCCAGCACTGTAAGACCCTGCGTCAGTGGAACACTAAAGTGCTTTCAGCTACACTAGTTTCACCCACCAAAAGTTTCATCCTGTGTCTTGGCCAACCTCCAGTCAACCTAAGGCTGTCTCTTTGTCCTGCATTCTGAGAGCCTGCATCGGTGTAACACTAAAGTGCTTTCAGCTACACTAGTTCCCTTCAGCAAAACTTTCACCCTGTGTCTTGGCCACTGTCCAGTCCAGCCAAGGCTGTCTCATTGCCCTGAACTGTGAAACCCTGCATCAGTGGAACACTAAAGTGCTTTCAGTGACACAAGTTCCCTTCAGCAAAAGTTTCATCCTGTGTCTTGGCCAACCTCCAATCAACCCAAGGCTGTCTTGATGCCCTGCACTGTAAGACCCTGCTTCAATGGATCACTAAAGAGCTTTCAGCTGCACTAGTTCCCCTCAGCAAAAGTTTCATCCTGTGTCTTGGCCAACCTTCAGTCAACCCAAGCCTGTCTTGTTGCTCTTTACTGTGAGACCCTGCTTTGGTGGAACACTAAAGTGCTTAAAGCTACACTAGCTCCCCTCATACCAAGTTTTATCCAGTGTCTTGGCCAACTTCCAATTAACCTGAAGCTGTCTCATTGCCCTGCACAGTGAGACCCTGCATCAGTGGAACACTAAAGTGCTTTCAACTACACTTATTCCCCTCAGGAAAAGTTTCATCCTGTGTCTTGGCCAACTTCCAATCAAACCAAGGATGTCTCATTGCCCTGCACTATGAGACCCTGCGTTGGAGGAACACTAAAGTGATTTTACTCTAGTTCCTCTCAACGAAAGTTTCATAATGATGTTAGGACAACCTGCAATCAACCCAAAGCTGTCTCGTTACCTTGCACTGTGAGACCCTGCAACGGTGGAACACTAAACTGTTTTCACCTACACTAGTTCCTCTCAAAAAAAGTTTCATCCTGTGTCTTGGACACCCTCCATTCAATCCAGGGCTGTCTTGTTGCACTGCACTGTGAGACCCTGCATCGGTGGAAAACTAAAGTGCTTTCAGTGACACTATTTCACCTCAGCAAAAGTTTCATCCTGTGTCTAGGCCAACCTCCAATCAACATAAGGCTGTCTCATTGCCATGTACTGTGAGACCCTGCATCAGTGATACAGTAAAGTGCTTTCAGTGACATGAGTTCACCTCCGCAAAAGTTTCATCCTCTGTCTTGGCCAACCTCTAATCAACCCAAAGCTGTTTCATTGACCTGCACTGTGAGACCTTGAGTCAGTGGATCACTAAAGTGCTTTCAGGTACACTAGTTCTCTTCATAAACGTTTTAACCTGTGACTTTTCCAACATCCAATCAACCAAAGGCTGTCTAATTACCCTGCACTGTGAGGCTCTGCATCAGTGGAACACTAAAGAGCTTTCAGCTACACTAGTTCCCCTCAGCAAAATTTCATCCTGTGCCTTGGCCAACCTCCAGTCAACCCAAGGTTTTCTCGTTGCCCTGCACCGTGAGACCCTGCATTGGTAGAACACTAAAGGGCTTTCAGCTACACTAGTTCCCCTCAGCAAAAGTTTCATCCTGTGCCTTGGCTGACCTCCAGTCAACCCAAGGTTTTCTCATTGGCCTGCACTGTGAGACCATATGTCGGTGGATCTCTAAACTGCTTTGAGCTACACTAGTTCTCCTCAGCAAAAGTTTCAACCTGTCTCTTGCCCAACCTCCAATAAACCCAAAGCTGTCTCATGGCTCTGCACTGCGAGAACCTATGTCGGTGAAACACTAATGTACTTTCAGCTTCACTAGTTCCCATCAGCAAAATTTCCATCCTGTGTCTTGGCCAACCTTCAATCAACCCAAGGCTGTCTCGTTGTCCTGCACTGTGAGACCCTGCACTGGCATAACACTAAAGTGCTTTCAGTTTTACTAGTTCCCCTCAGCAAAAGTTTCATCCTGTGTCTTGGCCAATCTCCAATTAACCCAAGGCTGCCTCGTTGCCCTGCACTTTGAGATCCTGCATCATTGGAACACAAAAGTGCCTTCAGCGACATTAGTTCACCTAAGCAAAATTTTCATCCTGTGTATTGGCCAACCTCCAATCAACCAAAGTCTGTCTCATTGGTCTGCACTGTGAACACCTGTGTCAGTGGAATACTAAAGTGCTTTCAGCTACACTAGTTCCCCTCAGCAAAAGTTTCATCCTGTGTCTTGGTAAACCTTCACTCAATCTAAGGCTGTCTTAATGCCCAGCACTGTGAGACCCTGTGTCAGTGGAACTCTAACGTGCTTTGAGCTACACTAGTTCCCATTAGCAAAAGTTTTATCCTGTGTCTTGGCCAACCTCCAATCAACCCTAGGCTGTCTCTTTGCCCTGCACAGTGTGACCCTGTCCCAATGGAACACTAAACTGCTTTTAGCTACTCTAGTTCCCCTCAGCAAAAATTTCATCCTGTGTCTTGGCCAACCTCCAATCAATCCAAGGCTGTCTCATTCCCTGCACTGTGATACCCTGAGTCATTGGAACACTAAAGTGTTTTCGGCTACACTACTTTCCCTCAACAAAAGTTTCATCCTGTGTCTTGGCCAACCTAAAATCAACCCAACGCTGTCTCGTCCCCTGCACTCTGAGGCCCTGCATTGGTGGAACACTAAAGGGATTTCATCTACACTAGTTTCCCTCATCAAAACTTTCATCCTCTGACTTGGCCAGCCTCCAATCAACCCAAGGCTGTCTCATTTCCCTGCACTGTGAGACCCTGCATCAGTGGAACACTAAACTGCTTTCAGTGACACTAGTTCCCCTCAGCAAAAGTTTCATCCTGTGTCTTGGCCAACCACCAATCAAACAAAGGCTGTTTACTGGCTATGCACTTTGAGACCCTGCATCAGTTGAACACTAAATTGCTTTCAGCTACACTAGTTCCCCATAGCAAAAGTTTATTCCTGTGTCTTGGTCAACCTCCAATGACCACAAGGCTGTATCGTTACCTTGCACTATGAGACCCTTTGCTGGAGGAATACTAAAGTGCTTTCAGCTACACTAGTTCCCATAAGCAAAAGCTTCATCCTGTGTCTTGGCCAACCTCCAATCAACCAAAGGCTGTCTCATTGCCCTGAACTATGGAACCCTGCTTTGGAGGAACACTAAAGTGCTTTCAGCTACACTAGTTCCCCTCAACAAAAGTTTCCTAATGTGTCTAGGCCAACCTCCAATCAACCCTAGGCTGTCTTGTTACCCTGCACTGTGAGACCATGCATCAGTGGAACACTAAAGTTCTTTCAGCGACTGTAGTTCCCCTCAACCAAAGTTTCATCCTATGTCTTGGCCAACCTCCAATCAACCCAAGGCTGTCTCATTGCCCTGCACTGTGAGGCTGTCCATTGGTGGAACACTAAAGTGCTTTAAGCTACACTAGTTCTTCTCAGCAACAATGTCATTCTGTGTCTTGGCCAACCTCTAATGAACCCATGGCTGCCTCATTGCCCTGCACTGTGAGACCCTGCATCATTAGAAAACTAAAGTGCCTTCATTGACACTAGTTCACCTCAACAAATGTTTCATCCTGAGTACTGGCCGACCTCCAATCAACCAAAGGCTGTCTCATTGGCCTGTGCTGTGAACGCTTGTGTCAGTGGAATACTAAAGTGCTAGCAGCTACACTAGTTCCCCACAGAAAAAGTTTCATCCTGTGTCTTTGTCAACCTCCGATCAATCTAAGGCTGTCTTGTTGCCCAGAAATGTGAGACCATGTGTGTGTGGAACACTAAAGTGCTTTCAGCTACACTAGTTCCACCTCAGCAAAGGTTTCATTCTGTGTCTTGGCCAACCTCCAATCAACCCAAGGCTGTCTCATTCCATGCACTGTAAGACCTTGATTCAGTGGAACACTAAAGTGCTTTCAGCTACACTTGTTTCCCTCAGCAAAAGTTTCATCCTGTGTCTTGCCAACTGCAAATCAACCCAGGGCTGTCTCATTGCTCTGCACAGTGAGACCCTGCACCAGTGGAACACTAAAGTACTTTCAGCGACACTATTTCCCCTCTGCAAATGTTTCATCCTGTGTCTTAGCCATCCTCCAATCAACCCAAGGCTGTCTCGTAGCGCTGCAATGTGAGACCCTGCATCGGTGGAACACTAAAGTGCTTTCAGCTACACTAGTTACCCTCAGCAAAAGTTTCATCCTGTGTCTTAGCCAACCTCCAATCAAACCAAGGTTGTGCTGTTGCCCAGCACTGTGAAACCCTGCCTCGGCGGAAGACTAAAGTGCTTTCAGCTACACTAGTTCCGCACAGGAAATGTTTCATCCTGTGTCTTGGGCAACCTCCAATCAACCTAATGTTGTCTCATTGCCCTGCAATGTGAGTCGCTTCACCGCTGGAACACTAAAGTGCTTTCAACTACATTAGTTCCCTTCACCAAAAGTTTCTTCCTGTGTCTTGGGCAACCTCCAATCAACCCAATGCTGTCTCATTGTCCTGCACTGTGAGACCCTGAATCAGTGCAAAACTAAAGTGCTTTCAGTGATACTAGTTCCCTTCAGCAAAAGTTTCATCCTGTGTCTTGGCCAACCTCCAATCAACCCACTGCTGTCTCGTTCCCCTGCACTCTGAGACCCTGCATCAGTGAAACATTAAAGTGATTTCATCTACACTAGTTTCCCTAAGCAAAGGTTTCAGCCTATGTATTGGCCAGCTTCCAATCAACCCAAGGCTATCTCATTGTCCTGCACTGTGAGACCCGGCATCAGTGGAACACAAAACTGCCTTCAGTGACACTAGTTCCCATCAGCAAAAGTTTCGTCCTGTGTCTTGGACAACCACCAATCAAACTAAGGTTGTTTCAGGCTATATACTGTGAGACCCTGCATCAGTAGAACACTAAAGTGCTTTCAGATGCACTAGTTCCCCTAAGGAAAAGCTTCATCCTCTATCTCGGCCAAGCTTCAGTCAACCCTCGGCTGTCTCACTGCACTGCACTTTGAGACCCTGTATCGGTGGAACACTAAATTGCTTTCAGTTACAGTAGCTCCCCACAGCAAAAGTTTATTCCCGTATCTTGGCCAACCTCGAATCAACCCAAGGCTGCCTCATTGCCCTGCACTGTGAGACTCTGCGTCAGTGGAACACTAAAGTGCTTTCAGCTACACTACTTCCACTCAGTAAAAGTTTCATCCTGTGCCTAGGCCAACCTCCATTCAACCCAAAGCTGCCTCGTTGCCCTGCACTGTGAGAACCTGCATCGGTGGATCACTAAAGAGCTTTCAGCTACACTAGGTCCCCTCAGCAAAAGTTCCATCCTGTGTCTTTTCCAACCTCCACTCAACCCATGGCTGTCTCATTTCCCTTCAATGTTAGACCCTGCATCAGTGGAACACTAAAGTTCTTTCAGCTACACTAGTTTCACCCAACAAAAGTTTCATCCTGTGTCTTGGAAAATGTCCAGTCAACCCAAGGCTGTCTCTTTGCCCTGCACTCTGAGAGACTGCATCAGTGGAACAATAAAGTGCTTTCAGCTATACTAGCTCCCTTCAGCAAAAGTTTCATCCTGTGTCTTGGGCAACTCCAAATCAACCCAAGGCTGTCTCATTGCCCTGCACTGTGGAACACTAAAGTACTTTCATCAACACTAGTTCCTTTCAGCAAAAGTCTCATCCTGTGACTTGGCCAACGTCCAATCAACCCGTTGCTGTCTCGTTGCCCTGCCCTGTGAGACTCTGCTTTGGTGAAACACTGAATTGCTTTTACTTACACTAGGTCCCTTCAGCAAAAGTTTAATCCTGTATCTTGGAAAACCTCCAATCAACTCATGGCTGTCTCAATGCCCTGCAGTGTGGCGCACTGCATCGTTGGAAGACTAAAGTGCTTTCTGATACACTAGTTCCCCTCAGCAAAAGTTTCATCCTGGGACTTGGCCAAACTCCAATCAACCCATGGCTGACTCATTGCCTGCACTGAGACCCTGTGTCAGTGGAACACTAAAGTGCTTTCAGCTACACTAGTTTACCTCAGCAAAAGTTTCATCCTGTGTCTAGGCAACCTAAAATCTACCCAAAGGTGTCTCTTTGGCCAGCACTGTGAGATTCTACATTGGTGGAACACTAAAGTGGTTTCAGCTACAGTAGTACCCCTCAGCAAATGTTTCATCCTGTGTATTAGCCATCCTCCTTGTTGCCCTGCACTGTGAGACCCTGAGCTGGTGGAACACTAAACTAATTTCAGCTACACTAGTTCCCGTCAGCAAAAGTTTCATCCTGTGTCTTTGGCAACCTCCAATCAACCCAACACAGTCTCATTGTCCTGCACTGAGACCCTGCATCAGTGCAAAACTAAAGTGCTTTCAGCGACTCTAGTTCCCTTCAGCAAAAGTTTCATCCTGTGTCTTCACCAACCTCCAATCAACCCAAGGCTATCTTGTTGCCCTGTACTGTGAGACCCTTCT
The DNA here is from genome assembly GCF_019279795.1 of Protopterus annectens. Taxonomy (NCBI): domain Eukaryota; kingdom Metazoa; phylum Chordata; order Ceratodontiformes; family Protopteridae; genus Protopterus; species Protopterus annectens. Next base: position 164,194,274 of record NC_056733.1, read on the forward strand.
TCAGTGGAACACTCAAGTGCTTTCAGCTACACTAGTTTCACCCACCAAAAGTTTCATCCTGTGTCTTGTCATCCCTCCAGTCAACCCAAGGCTGTCTCTTTGCCCTGCACTCTGAGAGCCTGCATCGGTGGCACACTAAAGTGCTTTCAGCTACACTATTTCCCCTCAGCAAAAGTTTCATCCTGCATCTTGGCCAGCCTCCAATCAACTCAAGGCTGTCTCATTGCACTTCATTGTGAGACCCTGCATCACTGGAACACTAAAGTGCTTTCAGCTACACTAGTTCCCCTCAATAAAAGTTTCATCCATTGTCTAGGCCAACCTCCATTCAACCCAAAGCTGCCTCATTGCCCTGCACTGTGAAAACCTGCATCGGTGGATCACTAAAGAGCTTTCAGCTACACTATTTCCCCTCAACAAAAGTTTCATCCTGTGTCTTGACCAACCTCCAATCAACTCAAGGCTGTCTCATTGCCCAGCACTGTGAGGACCTGCATCAGTGGAACACTAAAGTGCTTTCAGAGACACTAGTTTCACCCACCAAAAGTTTCATCCTATGTCTTGGCCAACCTCTAGTCAACCCAAGGCTGTCTCTTTCCCCTGCACTCTGAGATCCTGCATCGGTGGAACAATAAAGTGCTTTCAGCTACACTAGTTCCCTTCGGCAAAAGTTTCATCCTGTGTCTTGCCAACTCTAAATCAACCCAGGGCTGTCTTGTTGCCCTGCACTGTGAGACCCTGCATAAGTGGAACACTAAAGTACTTTCAGCGACACTAGTTCCCCTCAGCAAAAGTTTCATCCTGTGTCTTGGACAACCTCTAATCAACCTATGGCTGTCTCATTGCCCTGCCCTGCCCTGCCCTGTGAGACCCTGCTTTGGTGGAACACTGAATTGCTTTCAGTTACACTAGGTCTCCTCAGCAAAAGTTTCATTCTGTGTCTTGGCCAACCTCCAATCAACCCATGGCTGTCTCATTGCCCTGCAGTGTGAGTCACTGCATCTTTGGAAGACTAAAGTGCTTTCTGATACACTAGTTCCCCTCAGCAAAAGTTTCATCCTGGGACTTGGCCAAACTCCAATCAACCCAAGGCTGTCTCATTGCCTGCACTGAGAGACCCTCTGTTAGTTAAGCACTAAAGTTCTTTCAGATACACGAGTTCACCTCAGTAAAAGTTTCATCCTGTCTCTAGGCAACCTAAAATCTACCCAAAGGTGTCTCTTTGGCGTGTACTGTGAGATTCTACATTGGTGGAACACTAAAGTAGTTTCAGTTACAGTAGTTCCCCTCAGCAAACATTTCATCCTGTGTATTAGCCATCCTCCAATCAACCTAAGGCTGTCTTGTTGCCCTGCACAGGGAGACCCTGTGCTGGTGGAACACTAAACTAATTTCAGCTACACTAGTTCCCCTCAGCAAAAGTTTCATCCTGTGTCTTTGGCAACCTCTATTCAACCAAACGCTGTCTAATTGCCTGCACTGAGAGACCCTGTGTCAGTGAAACACTAAAGTGCTTTCAGCTACACTAGTTCACCTCAGCAAAAGTTTCATCCTGTGTCTAGGCCAACCTAAAATCAACCCAAAGGTGTCTCTTTGCCCTGCACTGTGAGATTTTGCATTGGTGGAACACTAAAGTGCTTTCAGCTACAGCAGTTCCCCTCAGCATAAGTTTCATCCTGTGTCTTAGCCATCCTCCAATCAATTCACAGCTGTCTTGTAGCCCTGCAATTTGAGACCCTGCATCGGTGGAACACTAAATTGCTTTCAGCTACACAAGTTACCCGCAGCAAAAGTTTTATCCTGTTTCTTGGCCAACCTCCAATCAACCCAAGTCTGTCTCCTTTCCCTGCACAGTGAAACCCTGTGTCGGTGGAGCACTAATGTGCTTTCAGCTACACTAGTTCCCCTCAGCAAACATTTCATCCTGTGTCTTGGCCAACCTCCAATCAACCCAAGGCTGTCTCATTGCCCTGCAATGTGAGACGCGTCGCTGATGGAACACAAAAGTCCTTTCAACATAATTAGTTCTCCTCACCAAAAGTTTCATCCTGTGTTTTGGCTTACCTCCAATCAATGCAAGGCTGCCTTGTTGGCCTGCACAGTGGGACCCTGCACTGGTGGAACACTAAACTAATTTCAGCTACACTTGGTCATCTCTAGAAAAGTTTCATCCTGTGTCTTGGCCAACCTCCAATCAACCCAAGGCTGTCTCATTGGCCTGCACTGTGAGACCCTGCATCAGTGGAACATTAACCTGCTTTCAGTGACACTAGTACCCCTCAGAAAAAGTTTCATCCTGTGTCTTGGCCAACCACCAATCAAACCAAGACTGTCTCATTGCCCTTCACTGTGAGTCACTGAATCACTGGAACACTAAAGTGCTTTCAGGTACACTAGTTCCCCTCAGCAAAAGCTTCATCCTGTGTCTTGGCCAGCCTCCAATCAACCCAAGGCTGTCTCATTGCACTGCACAGTGAGTCCCTGCATCGGTGGAACACTAAATTGCTTTCAGTTACACTAGTTCCCTGCAGCAAAAGTTTATTCCTGTGCCTTGGCCATCCTCCAATCAACACATGGCTGTGTCATTGCCCTGCACTGTGAGACCCTGCATCGGTGGAACACTAAAGTGCTTTCATCTACACTAGTTCCCCTGAGCAAAAGTTTCATCTTGGATCCTGGCCAAACTCCAATCAACCCAAGGCTGTCTCATTGCCTTGCACTTTGAGACCCTGCTGAAAAAAAACTGATACTCTCAAACAAAAGACAGAATACAGTCCATGAATAAGGCAAGATAAATCCGTTTTAATGAAGCACTTTTCGTCGCCTACAATGAGGCAACTTCCTCAGATAGATTTCAATTAAAAGAATACAATTATATATGCTAATCTGGTCACATGTTAAAGAAAACGTAGTACCAATGTAACACAAAATAGTGCTAGCAATATAAAAGTAAAAAACATGATAGAATTTATAACTATTAATTGTATATTTGCCAAAACTTGAGTTGTAAATTGACAAAATATTAACGCATAGTAGGCAAGTTTACCCAGCCTTGTCTAAAACATACGTGTTAGAAAAGTGTAATATAATTAAATCTAAAAATAAGTAAATAAAATTTAGAAATTTATGATTAAACTGGTCGCAGACCTAGATACTAGTGCAAACTAAAAAAAATATATGTATATAAATATATTGTTGGTTTAATTTGTTCAGTTTTTCTTCTTGTAGTTAAAATCAAAATTAATATGTAAACCTTCACAATTAATGGCTTACTAGTAAAAAATACGAACTAAGCATATTAAAAGCCTATCTATCAAGGCTTTTAAGTTTTAAAAGACACACAATATTACAACGTTCATTTAAACCAGGCTCGAATAATGCATTAGTTCTTATTTGCCATGACAATTCACGGTCTTCCAAGAGCAAATTTAAAGGCCCTCCTCTAATATCATGTTGGATTTGGTCAATTGCTCTAAACTTAAAACTATGACCTTCATAAGACATGACATGTTTAGCTAAAGCATTTTCTTCTTTGTTGTTAGCTATTGCATAGGTGTGTTTGTATATTCTATCTCGTAGGCGGCGTTCAGTTTTGCCTATGTAGAATGCTTTGCATAATGTGCAAGAAGCTACATAGACAACTAGTTTGGAGTTACAGTTTAACTTGTAGTTTGTATTATATTGTTTGTTATTAATAGTAAATTTGGTACCTATACTAACAAATTTACACATACTGCAACAACCACAAGAATACATACCCACTCTCTTAGTAAATTCTTTTATTTTGCCTGATTCAAGGATACTTTTTAAATTCTTGCCCCTCCTAAAAATAATTTTGGGGTAGTCACTAAATTTTATGGACAAATTTTTGTCGTATTTAAATAGTTCCCAGTTTTTATATAGTATGTATCTCATATTAGAGCTGTCTGAGTTGAATGTTGTGATAAAACTACATTCAAAACTCATAGTTCTACTACTATCTGTTGTTCCAACATTGTTCGCTTCAGTTGTGTTTTGAATGTCACTAGCTGTATCTATAGGGGAATTAAGGTTAAATGTATTGTTACTACACAAGGATTGACTTACATATAAAATCGGGGTAATAGAACCATTCTCTCTTTTTAACTTGACTTCACTAAATAAATTCTTAATTAAATCCAGTGGGTAACCCCTCTGTTGGAACATGTTTTCCAGTAAATTACATTCAATAATGAAATCACTATAGAGAGAAGTCATTCGAGCAGCTCTTATCATTTGTCATTTTACTATGGCTCTTTTTTGTGACAAAGGATGTGAACTAGTAAACTGTAAATATGAGTTGCAAAATGTACTTTTCCTATAAATTTTAGAAATATATTTGCTGTTAACCAAGTCTTTAGTTAAGTTAATATCTCAGTAGTTGATGGTTTTGTCTTGAAAATTAAATGTAAATTTAAAGAAACTCATTGTATTGTTAAGATAGTCGAGGAGTTTTATAGTTGATTCTAAGTTACCTCAAAAATAAAATAAATATGTCGTCAAGAAAACGTGTGTAGTACACAATGTTTGACATCCATTCAGCATGTTCAAATATATAAAACCTTTCCCAATATACCATAACTGTGTTAGCGAAACTTGCTCCACAAGGGGAGCCCATTGCTACCCCACATTTCTGTAAAAATAACTCATTGTTAAATGAGAAATAGTTATTGGTGAGTATAATATCTAACAGAGTTGTTACTAAGTAAACTTCTCTACTAGAAGCTCCTTTTTTGGAGAGGAATAAGTTGACCCATTCTAGACCTTCAAGATGTGGGATTGACATGTAGAGGTCCACTACGTCAATTGTAAGAAAGTTGATATCGTTGTCGTACAGAATTTCGTTCATACTTTTCAAAAATGCCCATGAATCTTTGCATACTTGTAGCTCAGTTGACAAGTACTTTTTAAATGTGTGGTCTACCACTTTTGCACAAGCGTATGTAATCGAATTTCGCCCGTCAATAAGTGGTCTAAATGGTGGGTTAAGTACATTCTTGTGTATTTTAGGCACTGCAAATAAAACAGGAATTTTTGGCCAAATTATAGTCATATAGTTATATAAATTAGCGTCAATATACCACTCTATAAACAGGTCATTGATATAGCCCTTAATCCGGCTGTGAGCAATATTGACTTCATTTGTGGATACCTTGTCATAGGTGTTGCTATCAAACATGGCCTGTACTCTGTCTATATAGTCAAACTGATCAAAGATTGCAAGGCCACCACCTTTGTCAGGTTTTATTGCTCTTACTTTGAGTGATTTAAAGATGTTTAGTGAAGTAGTTTCATCTAAGGTAGTATTAACTGTTATTACATTTTTATGAAAAAATTTGTTACGATTATCAACTAAACATCTCAAGTCCAATTCTGTGACAGTCTCGAACAAGTTCAATACAGGATGCAAAGGTGGATTGTATTCACTTGCAACTCTGAAAACATGATTGGAATGAGAAGAGTTGCAAACCAAGAGGTTCAGGTTCAATTTCCTCACAAAAAGTTTTAAGTCTTTGATTGTTTGGACTATATCCATCTGTTGATTAGGGACGAAGGTGTTACCCTTCGCTAAAAGTTCCACAAGTACTAGGTCAATTTCATTACATGAGTAGTTAAATATATTGAAGTTGCCTGTTTTATTTTTGACAATGGCAACAGAATGTTGCCTATTATGTGTTACCTCCTGGGTCTGTTGTTCGGACGCTGTTTGTTTTTTTGTTGTTGTTGTTGTTGTTGATAATTATAGTTAGGTTTTTTTGGAATTGCTCCTGAATGGTAACTATTGGACTTATTTGCTTGGGTGAAGTTGTTTGAATTGTCAGATTGGTAGTTACCAGTGTTCTTGTTATTTCCCTGAAGATGGTCCGACCATCTGTTTTGGTTCGGAACTGGTGTTGTGGTATTATCTACAACTGCTGGGGCTGAGTTTGAAACATTGTTATCAGTTAAATAAGAATCATTATCTGTTGTATTAAACACGTTATTATTGTTACTTAAAATTGCTGCACCAACTTGAGCACTAGAAGGTTTTGGATATGCAGACCCGTTGTTATATGCTGTACGATCTCTATTCATTTTTTTGGCTTTGTTAGCTCGTAATCTATCCAATAGTTGGTCGATGCTAACAAAGCTCCTTTCGTATTCGTATTTATATCTAGGGAATTCGGCGTGAACAGTGATGGTAGAATTTATTTCAACCACTTCCCTAGATAAATCTGCTATCTGTATAGCATTGGTACTATGTTTTCTTTAACATGTGACCAGATTAGCATATATAATTGTATTCTTTTAATTGAAATCTATCTGAGAAAGTTGCCTCATTGTAGGCGATGAAAAGCACTTCATTAAAATGGATTTATGTTGCCTTATTCGTGGACTGTATTCTGTCTCTGGAAGCTTTTGTTTGAGACTTTGAGACCCTGCATCGGTGGAACACTAAAGAGCTTTCAGCTACACTAGTTCCTTCCAGCAAATGTTTCATCCTATGTCTCGGCCAACCTCCAATCAACCCAAGGCTGTCTCATTGTGCTTTACTGTGAGACCCTGCATCAGTGCAACACTAAAGTTCTTTTACCTACACTAGCTCCCCTCACAAAAGTTTCATCCTGTGTCTTTTCCAACCTCCAATCAACCCATGGCTGTCTCATTGCCCAGCACTG